>NC_053168.1:122629588-122879588 GCF_016835505.1 Polypterus senegalus
GAGAACAATGTGGTTTTATTACTTTCAAAGCCTTTTTGTAAGGTAATTTATTGGAATAAAACTTTTTAGATAGATAGATAGATAGATAGATAGATAGATAGATAGATAGATAGATAGATACTTTATTAATTCCACAAATTGTTGTGGTTGTATCTAAAGTTTGAGGTGCTGCAACACCCCCTTACTGGTTACAACAGATATGGTTGAGTTTCCATTTACGTTAATTAACTTCAGACTACTTTGTTTCTTTATGTGTATTAATTCTGTTTTTAGCAACTTGTAAAATGTATACTTGCATTTGACCTGAGAACTTGTCGCACCCTCTCTGCCTGCACTTGGTCAACAGCCTATTAAAAATAAAGTGAAGGGAACTGAATTGAATTGAATGGGGAGAATGACCTCTTCAAGCTGTTTCTTTGGCTTGGAAAATAAAGTCCTTTATAAATACACAGTAGAGACAACTGGGATAGCTCCTGGATGTTACTGCTCCATGTAATGGTAAATGATGTTTACTTAAAGAATTGTAAATGGCACGGGACAACTTAGTGGGCACTTACTAGATCAGCGGTTCTCAATCTGTGGGGCGGACCCCTCTAGGGGGGCATGAAGTAACAAAAAGGCGGACGCGAAGATGTGAAAAAAAAAAAAACAAGAATCGAAAATATGAAAAATACATCTATTGAAACCAAAAGAAATGAACTTAAACTACATTCTGATACTAGAAAAATAAATATATCCATCCATGTTCTAACCCACTGAATCCGAACACAGGGGTCTGCTGGAGCCAATCCCAGCCAACACAGGGCACAAGGCAGGAATGCAATCCCGGGCAGGGTGCCAACCCACCGCAGGACACACACAAACACACCCACACACCAAGCACACACTAGGTCCAATTCAGAATCACCAATCCACCTAACCTGCATATCTTTGGATTGCGGGAGGAAACCCACACAGACACGGGGAGAACACGCAAACTCCACGCAGGGAGGACCCGGGAAGCGAACCCGGGTCTCCTAACTGCGCAGCGCAGTGCCGCCCAAAATAAATATAGAGTTAGATAAATGTCGATAAAAGTTAAGCAGGTATAATAAAATATGCATCTATGATATATCATTAATTAAAAAAGAACAAATCGGTATTAGTGGGCTCCTTTCAAAAAAACATTAGGGGGGCGCGATTAAAACTGTTATGAAAACTCGGGTTGCAAATACTTAAAGGTTGAGAAACGCTGTGTTAGACCACAGACAGCAAGTCCAGGCCTGGAAGTCTGCAGTGAATTCAGGTTTTATATTCTACCTAATCCATGCCTGTAATTTTAGTCATTGCCATCTTTTTTCTCTGTCATTCCTATTTCTGTATCTGAAACTCCTGGTAGCAATTTAGCATTCTAGGAAATACAGAAAAGCCACTTTGTTATTCTATTTCCAGGAGATTTTATGCAATGGCTGTGGAGAGTCTATTCAATTTCCAGCTGCCTCTAACTTTGCAATTATTTAAAGAGTCACAAGTGATAATTTTTTAATGATGAGCCATAAGAGAGAATGGCAGGGTGAAAACAACTTCCAAGAACAGTAAATTGCCAAGCACATTTCCACCTTTTCGGGAGCATCATTTATTTTTAGATAAAAATAAGCGACTGACCTCAGATATACACTGTGTGACCTAAAACGCAAGGAAACATTACAGACCACCGCTAATGCACCTTAAGCAAGGGCACTCACACTGTCTGGTGCTGTGAAGATAGAAAAAGTTCAAAGGGAGACGGAATTTAGCCCGGGGCTCAATCATAGACATGATGTGGCCAGCGGTTAGGAGTCTGTCTGCCAGTGCTGGCCTGCAGCAGTAGATGTGTGAGATGTCAGTTATTAAAAATGAAATGTGGATCAGCAGCACTGGCATCACTTTGCAGTACATCTTTAAGGAAACGTGCAGAATGTAAAGTGTTTCTCTGGCAGGCTTGTAAAACGTCTTGTGTTGATGATCAGTCAGAAAGGCACTACATAAAATAAAAAGACTGAGAGTGTGAGGGGATAGCAAATAACTGAATAAGTTACACAGAATTAATGATTTCAAATTCATATCAGACTGAGAGAGTGACGGAGACGGAGAGTGTTTAGTCTGTCAATATTGTTCCTTAAGAACTTAAGAAATCCACATGACCATCATCATCAAGTTCTTCAATGAGAACCCTGAATACCATGAGGACTGATTGAGGTCATTGATGTTAGGTAGAATGCCTAGAGGCGGCTGGGTGGTCTCATGGCCTGTTGTTGTTGTTAAATGGTATTTTTATTATTTTGCTTCTGGTTTCTGGATTTTGATTATTGGCTTACAATTTGGAATTGTTAATTTTTTCAGGTAAATTCCTTGTGCTTTATCTTTGGTATGTTTTAACTTTATAGCCATTTTCATTCTTATTTTGTTTAATATACATTGGGGCAGGCGGCTGGCATCCATGCCCAACCGGGACGCCCCTGCACACTATATTCAGAGGGAGCAGCCCTGGACAGTGCAATACCTCCCCCTGGATGCTAGATGGCCCACCCCCCTGGGATGGAGCAGTGCCTTTGTTTCCCACAGGGCTCCCTGGGAACTGGAGTTGAGTGCAGCCCTGTTGGGTACCGCAGGCACTGCCAGGGGGTGCTGTGTTTGGGACTCCTGAACCCGTGTGGGCAGCAGATGCATCACACCTGGAATTGCTTAGCCCGAACTTGGTGATCAAGCACCTGGAGCACTTCCGGGTGAACTATAAAAGGAGCCAGTGACCACCACTCAGCGGCCAGAGTTGGGTGGAGGAGGACAAGGTTGCTTGGGAGGAGTGGTGGCAGTGCCAAGGAGAGGTGCTTGTTGTACTGGTGTGAGTAGTGCTGGGACTATGTACATGGGGAAGACGTGTGCCCACAGGGGAAGAAAATAAATTGTTTATTTTATTGTACACGTGCCTCCGTGTCAATCTGAGTTAGGTCTGGGGCTATATAGCGTCAAGCTTACAACATACATAAATACTTTATTATAAAGATTCTTCATTAGCTTTAACCTTATACCAGGGGTTTGTACAGTTTATACTCTTCCCTGAAATGCATTTTGAACAAGTAAAGCATTTCTTAAACTTCAAAAGCCAGTTCCCCATTTTTCTTGGACAGAAATAATCCTGCCTGCCTGTGGATTTTGGGGTCAGGCTGCCTGGGGTAAGGCTTATATTAAAGCAGGCTAAAGTTACTGATCTTTTTTGAGGCATTTCACCCTTTTTTACCAAGTTTGTGTCACCTTATCCCAACACAGGTGATGGAAGGATGGGTACACTCTACAAAAAATTTTAAAATGTCAGAAATTTCACATTGAATTTTGATCATAGAAGCTTTATATGGAGTTTAGAGCTTCTTGTATGCCACCTTACTAGCTCCTAGACTTGGGAGAATGTGCTACAACTACATCATTCATCTTAAAGTTATGTTGTTTCCATTTTTATTTCAATGTTGTACAAGCCAAAGAACCTGGCATTGCCTAGGTATAAATAACGGGGGAAATGTTGTCTCTTGAAAATTCAACACAACCAGCAATGAGACAAAAAGACGTACTCTTAGACAAAACCTGTCATGCAACGTGACAATTAAAATGTTATCCAAATTAATTGAGAAGAAAATGCTGTGCATCCTGTGCTGATTAGAGCAAACCAAGTAAAGTTCTTAAAAGAGAAAATACCAGGAGAAAAAACGTAGTGCAAGAAACAATGCGTAAGTTAAAACTTTAACTCGGAAACATGACTGAAAGAGCCCAAAACACTAATCAAATTCAAAACGAAAATCAAGTACAAAAAGAAACAGTCAAAATCGCACACAAAAAATTGTGACCCGACATTTGCGCGATAGATATATGCGCGCCAACAAAATAGCACTGATTAAAATGCGCCCTCAAAATTGCGCCGTCAAAATCGCCCCGACAAAATCGCAAAAGTTTCATTAAATATGAATTACTAGTTTAAAGCATATATAATGATGTTTATTTTAGAAGTCAATAGTATGAGACGCGGCATGCCATCAGCACGGCACGCAGATAGTCCTTAAGATCACGTCCTGCATATGTAGGAAGAATTGCAGCAAGGGCGTCCCACTCTCTTGGCCTCTCTCGCGATTTTATCGGCGCGCATTTGTCGAAAACCAGTTAGCGGGTTTGTCAGCGCTCATTTGTGCGTTGCGGTTTTGTTGGGTCGCATATGTCTATCGCGCTTTTGTCGGTGAACCCAAAAAAATAGTAGTTTTTTATCCAAACTCAGATATCGAGGAGAGCTTGTTGACCTTTACACTCTGTGGCAGACGACCAAGGACCTTGCCCCACTGGGACGTCTGGAACAGGGAAGGGAGAGAGGCAATATATTCCCCTGAACGCAAGAGGACAGCCCCCCTGGATTCCATCAGGGCCACGGATACGGAGCTGGGAAGTTCCTGAGCCAAAGACGTCCGGAGTGCTTCTGGGTGCAAGGGCAGCACTTCCGCCACACTAGGAAGTGCTGCCGGAAGACCATCACGGAGCACCTGGAGCACATCCAGGGTGGGATAAAAGGGGCTGCCTCACTCCATTTGGGGAGCTGGAGTCGGGTGGCAGTAGACGGAGCTTGAAAGAGAGGAGTGGAGGCGGCTGAAGGAAGGAGGAAGAAAGGACAGAGCTGTATTGTGGTGATTTGAGCACTGTGTTGTTTGTGTTTTGCAGAGAAGAAAATAAATCGTGTGTGTTTTGGGACTTTTGGCGTCCGAGTCTGTCTGTGATCGGGACAAAGTTCACACACTTGCCGGTTAATTCATCGATGTGCCATCCAAATGCATTATGGTATTATTTCTATAGGGACATGTGATGCAAACACACCCAAAATAATGGCACCGATCAGCAAAACAAAATGGTGTTGAGAATAATGCTAAAAAATCCAAAACTTTTAAATAACATGAAGGGATCTGACAAACGAGAGGAGGTCATTCAGTCCATCAAGCCTGTTTGTTTAGTTACTAGCTAAGCTTGTTCCAATATCTCATTTTGATTCTTCTTAAAGGTTATCAAGGTTTCTGCTTCAACTCCATGTCTCGGTAGTTTGTTCCAGACTCCCACAACTCCTTGTGTAAAGAAGAGCTTCCTGGCTTCAGACTTCAATGCAGTTCCCATTCATTTCCACTGATGTCCTCAAGTACATTATTCAACCTTAAGCTGAAAGAATGTTGCTGGATCTGCTTTATCAATACCTTTGAGGACAACAGAGAAACTAATAACAGAAAAGGATTTTCTGTGCACAGAATCCCACCGAAAAAAACATGTACTACTCAGGAAAAATTATAGAAAATGTCCATCGTCCCACGTATCTTAGTCCTTGGTCTTAGATGAGATTCCACTTTGGACAGTTCAGACTTTTGAGCATGCTGATGATAATTTCCTCACCCCAATGCATGTGGGAAGTATTAGCTGTCCCCGTCCCCTTCACAGCCCCTTTCCTTAATACGACATGTAGTCTATATCTTAAGCTGAACAAACAGCAAAGGCAAAATTCAATGAAAGTTAGTTCAGCCATTTCTGCACGATTAGCGAACAAGCAAACAGACACCCAAATGGCTTAAGATTTTATTTAGATGGATGTTCTGTCCTGCGGTGGGCTGGTGCCCTGCCCAGGGTTTGTTTCCTGCCTTGCGCCCTGTGTTGGCTGGGATTGGCTCCAGCAGACCCCTGTGACCCTGTAGTTAGGATATAGCGGGTTGGATAATGGATGGATGGATATTCTGCCTTTATTTAGTCCCATGTTAGTGACATTGTCAAATGTCACCAGTCTAAAATTGGTTCATGCTTATCCTACATGGATGTGTGAAATCACAAGGGCCAAGTGGCCACATGGCTTTTGCTTTTTGTTGTGACTTCCTTTTGTTCTGTCTGCAAGCTGGCAGATAAACATTTAGAGCAAAACCAGGAGACAAAACAAAACAAAAAAAAAGTGGAAAGTGAAACAAAACTGAAGCCCAATACAAGAGACAAAAATTGTGGTCGAAAGAGCAAGAGAATCAAAACCGAACGTACATGTGAGAAAAGAGCACAATGGTAAATTCTGAGTTCTTTATGGGTTGGTATCTGCAGATTGGATAAGGATTTAAACTCACAGCTGTCCTTTTATCCCATTGTGTCAATTACATAAGGGTCACGCCCTCAGAGGCAACGCCCCTAGCAATGCTGGACGCGGACGTAATGACAGAATTAAACAATGGCTGCATTTGAGGACCCCAAATTATATCAAAGCATGACACTTTTGTTCTGGCCGACAAGAATTGTAATTTTGATTTGGTTAGCAACTCTGCCTCTGATTAACAAACTCCATTTTTCCTGGCTTCTTTCACTCTGTATTGTTAGAAGTAAATAAACGAAATTCTCTTTTTATGGAAAGGTCAAATCATTCATAATAAGATGAATAATAATTTAGAAAGTAAGACCCCCAAAGTAATCCCTAACACTATACACAGTGCTATGTCGCCACTCAATTGCAGATGAAGATACTCAAGCAGGGTGCACTGTGCATTGTTTGAAGTTGGAAATAAACAGCAACACATTATGCCAGGTATACCATACAGTTAACATTTTGCTCATATTTAGGTAGCCATATTGGTTTGTTCATATTTGGACAGCCATTAGATGTTACCCATGCAAAGCAATTACTTGTCAATTTAACTTCACTCAATAAATGAAACCTACTCAAATTATTCTCTTGTTAAAACCTTATGAGAAGAATTTAGGAGTCGTAGTGGACTCGACACTATCAACTTCCAGACAGTGTTCAGAAGCCATTTAGGAGGCTAACAGAATGTGAGGTTATATAGCGCCTTGATGTGTGGAGTACAAGTCACAGGAGGTTCTGCTCAGGCTTTATAACGCACTGGTGAGGCCTCATCTGGAGTACTGGGTGCAGTTTTGGTCTCCAGGCTACAAAAAGGACATAGCAGCACTAGAGGAAGACCAGAGAAGAGCGACTAGGCTGATTCTGAGACTGAGAGGTATGAGCAGAGCTATGAGCAGAGACAGATGAAGTTGAACCTTTTTAGTTTAAGAATATTAAGATTAAGAGGGACATGACTGAAGTGTTCAACGTCATGAAGAGAATTACTACAATGGATCTTAGCTGTTTCTCAAAACGAGCTCTTCAAGAACACAGGGACATAGACAGAAATTGGTTAAGGGTAAATTTCACACAAATTCTAAACATTTTTCTTCAGACAGTGTTCAAAAGCCATTAAGAAGGTTAACAAATTAAAGTAAATTATATAGTGCCCTAATGTGTGGAGTACAAGTCCATGGAGGTTCTGCTCAAGATTTATAACACACTGCTGAGGCCTCATCTGGATTTCTGTGTGCAGTTTGGGTCTCCAGGCTACAAAAAGGACATAGCAGCACGAGATAAAGTCCAGAGAAGAGCAACTAGGCTGATTCCAGGGCTACAGGGGATTATGAGGAAGAAGAGCTGAGCTTTTTCACTTTAAGCAAACGAAGATTAAGATTAAATATTTAAAATGATGCAGGGTTTTAGTCCGGTGGATCAAGACTGTGACACAGGGGGCACAGTTGCAAACTTGTTGAGGGTAAATTTCGCACAAACATTAGGAGTTTTTTCTTTACACAGAGAACCAAAGACACATGAAATAAGTGACCAAGTAGTGTGGTAGACAGTAGGACTTTAGGGACTTTCAAAACTTATCTTTGTGTTATTTTAGAAGAATTAAGCGAACAGGACTGGCGAGCTTTGTTGGCCTGAATGGCCTGCTCTTGTCTAGATTGTTCGAATGTTCTAACACTTTTAGTACACATGATGCTCCCTGTCCTAATGTCTTAATATATCACATTAAAGAATCTGTAAAATCTTCAAACACAGTGATACAGTAAATGAATTTCCAATGTAAATTTGCAAGGTACAGGTCAAAATAAGTAAGTGTAAAAAAATTAAATGGCAGTGATAAAACTGAAAATTAACTTCCTTATATTCTAATAAAATAGTCTCCATAAACTATGTCAGCCTGATTATGGAAAAGGCTCTCTGTAATGTCTACTGTCACCTATAAAATAAAGCATTTGCTAAACAATGTAATATAATTTAAAAGACCATCCCTGGATGATAAATTATTGAATTATATTGGGAAAGACGGTAATTATTTTGCCTAACACTATGGCAAGTGAACCGATAAACTGTCCCTCTCTATCACAGTGAGAATAAATAATTGCTGACAGCCTGGCATACAAATCAAATTTGTTATTTACACCTAAATGATAAAACGTAATTCATAATTGAATTTAAATTGGAGAGAAATTTAAACATAAGTTTGCATAAGAAATATTCACCCTTGCATATGCACATACAGTATGTTCATGTAGATATTAAATATACAGACTAGCTGTGCTACCTGCTGTCAGTGCCATGCTGGATAGACTGGCATCCCGAACTGGGAAAGGAGGTGAATCCTTGCCTAGCCGGAAAGCCAAAGCTGAGGCAGAGCTTTCTGACACTGGGCAGTACGTTTCACTACAGAATGTCCTGATAGTCTTGAGATTTCATTGTTTCCTGCACAGACTCAAGGCACCCCATGCCAGACGCAGCAAATCGGCCCCGAAACAAAAGCGAGCCTCCTCCATGTTTCACAGTAGGCATGGTGTTCTTTTCTTTGAAAGCTTAATTTTTTCGTCTGTAGACATAGAGCTGATGTAACTTGTCAAAAAGCTGCAGTTTGTCCAAAGGACATTCTCCCAGAAGCATTGTGGCTTGTCGATAAGCATTTTAGCAAATTCCAGTCTGGCTTTTGACTGTTTGTCTTTCAACAGTGGAGTCTTCCTGGATCTTCTTCCATTGAGCCCATTATCACTCAAAAAGAAAATGATGATGTGATCAGACACTGATGGAACTTCAACTTGAAGTTTAGCTTGTATTTCTTTGGAAATTGTCCTTGGCTTTTTGTCTACCATTCTCATGATCCTTCTGCCCTTTCCAGTGTCGATTTTCCTCATACAGGAGCATCCATGGAGGCTGGTTACAGTCCCATGGCCTTTAAACTTCTTAATATTTGCAGCTGTTGTTACAGAAACATCACTCTGCTAGGAAATGGTCTTCTAGACTTTGCCTTTGACATGCTTGTCTGTAATTTTCTTTCTGATCTCCTCACACGACTTTCCCCTTTGCTTTTGCTGGTCCATGTTCATTCAGAGTGGGACGCACGATGATCCCAACAGCAGAGTGACAACATTTCTCCATTTAAATTGGCTGAATGACTGAATGCACAATAGGAGACGGGCGTGATACGTATTAAAGAAAATAGCTAATTTGAAAAATCACTCAAATCCAAATATTTAAGATCTTTTCTAGGGTACCAACAAATGTGTCCAGGCCATTTTAGAATATCTTTGTAGAATAAGCAATACTTAATCTTTTTTCAATGACATTTCAAAGGCATGCAGGTACACAGGGGACAATTGAATTTCATTTCATCACTTTTCAGGAGGCATATGGCACAATTTCAATGAGATGTACCAACAAATGTATCCATGTATTGTGGGGAACAGCCCGGACACAGACAGGTAGACATGATCTTATAGCACCACACACATTTATCCATCCATCCATTTTCTAACCCGCTGAATCCGAATAGGGTCACGGGGGTCTGCTAGAGCCAATCCCAGCCAACACAGGGCACAAGGCAGGAACCAATCCTGGGCAGGGTGCCAACCCACCGCAGGACACACACAAACACACCCACACACCAAGCACACACTAGGGCCAATGTAGAATCGCCAATGCACCTAACCTGCATGTCTTTGGATTGCGGGAGGAAACCGGGCGCCGGAGGAAACCCACGCAGACACGGGGAGAACATGCAAACTCCACGCAGGGAGGACCCGGGAAGTGGACCCAGGTCTCCTAACTGCGAGGCAGCAGCGCTACCACTGCGCCACCGTGCCGCCCCACACACATTTATTTACACTAATATTTACAACAGTGTCACACACAACTCAGTGCCGCAGCACCAATCAAACCAAAGTCCAGGCCCTTACACAAGGCCTCTTCTCTCTTCTGGTCCGCCTCCACTCCTCTCCTCCGAGCTCTGTCCTCTTCCACCTGACTCTAGCCATCAAATCGAGGGAGGTGGCCCCATTTATACACACCCAGATGTGCTCCAGGTGCCTCCTGGCAATCTTCCACCAGCAGACCCCAGTGTAGCGGTAGTACCGGCTCTGCATCCGAAAGCACTCCAGGTGTCCCTGATCCTCTTCCCCCAAGCACTTCCGGGTGTGGCGGAAATGCTGAGGTCTAGGGCTCCATAGGCATTGGGGCGCACCCTGGCGGTGACCACGGCCCCTACAGGGCTGAGCTTCAAAGCCCCGTGGTCCCCAAAGCCACCAGGGCAGTTGACCCTTCGTGGTCTGGAAGAGGTGCAAGCCCTCCTCCGGTCCTCCTGGGCATCCCGGCTGGGTACCACCCCCAGCCACGTGCCGCAGTATGTATATCAAGATAAAAATAACCAATATACAGTCCCTAACAGGCATGTCTTTGTGATGCCCGAATAAATGTAGGAAAACATACACAGACACAGGATGAACAAACTCCTCACACAGAGTAACCATCCAAGTATCTAAAGCTATTTGCCAGCAGCAATTATCACAGCACCGTCCAGGCACCCAACATCCTTTCTATTCTGTTATTATTATTTTTGCTTTGCGCCCTCACCCACCTCTTGCTATGGTGGAGGAGCAATAGCTTTAGATTCATCAAAAACTTCCATCTCTGGTTTTCGATGGATCTCGATGTTTTAGGGTCCCCTGATACCGAAAACATCGATATCTCAGTGATGCCTGTGTGTCTGTCTGTGTGTGTCACAGTTTCCTGAGGACGGTGTAGAGCTAAAACGGCTGGACAGAAAAATAACAAACTCGCAACTTAAGCCTGTTATGAGATGACGATGTGCTGATTAGTTTTTGAGCCAAATCGTGCAAGATAAAGAGGCACTCTAGAGGAACCTGAAATATAATATAAAAATATAAATATATATATAAATAATTCTGAAGTAATTAATTATGAAGTCTTCTCGTCAATTGTTATCATAATGACCTATTTTATGATCAGAAAGATCAGCATCAAAGTGGTAAATAATTATTGAAATGTGTCACGCACGTGTGCGTAGGAGGACGTTGTATGGACCAAGCGAAGGTAATTCCACGCCAGGCTAGGGGGTGGCAGGGTGCACTAAACCTTCTCCTGTTATCTTTACAGTCCAGCTGTGGGAAAACCTGTCTGACTCAACATTGAAGACGTCACTTCCGGTTCCGGCGACCCAGGATGACATCACTTCCCGTTCTGGTGCCTAGGATGGTGTCACTTCTGATTCTGGTGCCTGGACTAACATCCGGTTCCCCAGTGTCACTTCCAGTTTAGTCATTTAAAACCGTCATCTTTCTAAACCTTCGGCAGTTCATGTCTGGACTCCAACCAAGACACTTGTCTCAAAAAATCAACCCACTGCAGCCAGGGATAATATAGGCTATACAGTTGGCTGCCCCAAACATTTTTAAGTGTGTCAAGTCTGATCTTTTCACAACTGTTAAGGAATAGTTTGGGTAACTTGGCCCCTGCTGATGCTCATATCCAATTTTTTAAAAATGGCTACAGTTTTAGATTGAAAATAATTATTTTGCGAAAATTACAACAAACCGACTGATTAAAAAGAGAAAGGCTGAAGCAACAATTTTTTAACATGTTGTCCATGAAGACGTTTTGTAAGGGCTATCAGTTAACTGAGCAAGTGGTCTCTCATCATGTCAACACTTAGTTCTTGGCATTAAGGTAAGACAATGGCACAGGTTAGCCTCTTCATTCCAGCTTCACAACAACAGCCAGCAAGAGGAATATCCTTGTGAAATATCCTTCCATCTATCCATATTCCCAAGTGCTTAATCTGTTTTCTGGTCACATGGGTCCTGTGTTTATTCCAGTAGTGCTGGACACAAGGCATTTAACCAACCCTAACACAGGTATCAATTTATCTTAGAGGCAATGTAATCAAATTCAGGACAGTTTACAGCCTTAAAGTAACCTGTGTGGCGGACGCCACTTCAGTAAATGTTCAGGGGAGCAACCATGGACTTTTCAATACCTCCCCTGGACACTAGTTGGCAACCCCCCTGGGTTATAGCAGTGCCTCGGTTTACCCTCCATTGGAATTGGAGTTGGGTGCAGCCCTGTTGGGTTTTCCATAGGACTCTGCTGGGACTCATGAGCCCTTATGGGCAGTGTTTTCGCCACACCCGGAAGTGCAGCCGGAACTCGTCAATCAAGCACCTGGAGCCCTTCCAGGTGCCTGATAAAAGGAGCCAGCAGCCACCACTGCAGGAGCCTGAGTCAGGAGGAGGAGGACAACGCTTGTCGGGAGGAGTGGTGGTGAAGAGAGTGGTTGTGCTTGTGTGACAGGACTGTGTACTGCCTGTGGGACACGGGGAACGCATGCCTCACAGGTGAAGAAAACTACACTCACCTCCGTGTCATTCTGTGTCAGGTCGGTGCTCATATAGCGCCTTTCAGTCACACCTGATATACAGATTTGAGAAGAACACCGAAGAATCTGGAGGAAAATCCACACAGAATGTCCAAACTCCACACAGATTGCACCCGGGCCCATTTGAACCCTGTCTTCTGAAGGTGTAAGGAAGCAAGCCTAACCACTCTAGCACCATGCTGCCTTGCAACAATATCATGTGCTCTTTTCTGCGTTTTTAGCCTTACAACAAGGCAACTTATCCCATTTAGATGAAATGAGCCTTTTTGTATTAAAAATGTTTAAAAAAAAAAAAGAAAAATGATCCAAACTCAGACCCATTATTTCGCCTTTTAAAAGAGTTCATTGCAACCAGATTTCTAAAGCTTCTAGCGTGAGCCCTTAAAGGTGCATAAGCACACCAAGCTCATCTCATTCGGAAGATTAATAAGAAGTCATTCTCATCATCCCTGGAAACCGGCGCCTTTGGACAGAGCTGCAGCTTCACATTAGATAACGCTCTTCCTTCTTTGAAGATACAAAGATAAATGGTGCACTCTGACACGGAGAAAAGCACGACTGGCAGAAAGAGAAAGCGTGACGAGAGAGTGGCTTTAATAGGCGGTTTAGCCATCATTGCACTATTAGCTGTAGATAGCTGGGTAGAATCCATCCGCAGCAATTTTCACTCGGCTCTCGTTCCACGTCCAGCTCCGGCTCTTTAAAGGCCATTATCTTGTCAGGGCGGCACTTCCATTTACGAGGTGCTTTTACTTGTTGGCATCTGTAAAACTAGTTTAGGATTTTGCAAAGCTGACTTCTCTTAAGTTGTGAGGGGGACTAAATGTACCTGCATGGATTCTTAGGGATTTGTACCGAAAATGGTACACAAGTAAATATAAATGATGGAAAACATATTTTACTGCTCGACACTCTGTTGAAGTGTTTGCCTAGTAGTAGTACTGGCAGTGGTTGTTTCATATGTATAAAACCTTACTTGCATGTCCGACCAGCACTCTCCAGTGCCATGATAAACAAGAGTATGTGGTGGATGACTGGGGTCCTTGCCTATCTGGGACACCTCTATGATGGTAGGACTGGGTGAGGGGCAATAACTCCCCCGGGACACCATAAAATTTCATCGGGGCCACAGGCCTGGAAGCTCAACCCTGCTGGGGCCTGTGGCCGCCATTGGGGGTCACCTGGACGGTTCCGGAGCCCTGGACTGCAGCATTTCTGCCACACCCGGAAGTGCTGCCGGAAGAGGATCCGGGTGCTCCTGGAGTATTTCCGGATGCCCATGCAGCACTTCTGTTACACCCAGGAGTGTTGCCAGAAGACAACCGAAGAGCACCTGGAGCACTTCCATGTGCTGTGTAAAAGAGGCCGCCTCACTCCATTCGGAGAGCCAGAGTTGGGAGGTGGAGGACAAAACTTGCATGGAGAGGAGTGGAGATGGCAGAAGAGAAAGAAAGAAAGAAGAGAAGGGACTGAGCAGTATTGTGTGCTATTTACTTGTGTACTGTGCTCTGAAGTGGGAAGCTGGGGGATAGAACTGCCCCACAAGAAAATAAAAAGCATGTGCCTGTCTGTGTCCGGATTCGAGGAGCGGTTCGGCCCCCATTATTTCCACAAGTAGCTTAAAATAACAAACTTCATTTTAATTAATAGAAAACACAAATATGTTTACAAAGATTCCAAAAAGGAAACAAATCGACAAATAAATTTCAATCACAGCCATGGGCCAGAGAAGATCATCTCACAGTTGACTGGTCACATTTGTCAACTGCAAGTGAGATTTAGTTATTCATAATGTGCACAGTCGTATTGTTTGCAGTCATCATCTCGGTAAATTCTGCTCCATGCGTACCATCACTAGGACTACAAGAATTTTGACAAGATCAGGCCATTCGGCTCATCAGTCCTATCCATCTCATTTCTCCAAAATAACATCAAGTTGAATTTTTGAAGGTCCAGCTCTCTACCACACTACTTAATAATTTATGTCTGTGGTATCTTTTGCGCAAAATTTACCCTTTAAAAGTTTCTGTTTTGAACTTTTTAACTTTTTTTTTAATTAACAGACAGAATCCATCCATCCATTATCTAACCCGCTATATCCTAACTACAGGGTCACGGGGGTCTGCTGGAGCCAATCCCAGCCAACACAGGGCGCAAGGCAGGAAACAAACCCGCAGAACAGACAGAATCCCTGTACTAATTCCTTTCATATTTCATTTTATATCCTTCAATTATATCCCCTTCCTAATCTCAATTTGCTTAAACCGACAAGGCTCAAATCTTTTAATCTGTCTTCATAGCTCATATCTCTCAGTCCAAGAATCAGTCTAGTTCCTCTTCTCTGGACTTGTTCTAATGCTGCAATGTCTTTTTTTTTTGTAGACCGGAGGCCAAAATTGCACACAGTACTCCAGATGAGGCCTCACTAGTGTGTTATAAAGCTTGAGCAGAACCTCCTTGGACTTGTAGTCTACACATTAGCTTTTATAATGGCTTCTAAACGCTGTCTGGGTATACGTATTATAACTGCAGGAACACCTACATGTGCTATCAATCCACTGCAGTTGATCCATAATGTATCGGCCCGTTTTGAATTTAACCAGCTGAGATGGGCACATGTCACTCCTCTCCTCAGGTGGCTACATTGGCTCCCCGTAGCAGCACACATTAAGTTCAAATCCCTGATGCTTGCCTACAGAGTAGTCAGTGGGTCAGCTCCTGAGTATATGGAGACCCTCAGGTCTGCCAGGGAACAGCCTCTAGTGATGCCACGTCTACGTGGTATCAAGTCTCAATCCACACTCTTTTCCTGCGTAGTTGCTGGTTGGTGGAACGTGCTGCCCTCCTCCACCCATACTGCTGACTCCCTCAATATATTCAAGAAGCGATCGAAGACCCATCTGTTCTGTGAATATCTATTGAATTGACGAAGAAGAAAAAAAAACTTTGCTCTGCAATATTGTTATATCATTGATTCATTTGTTTACGTTTAATTGCCTTATTGCTTGTTATGATTGTAAATGTATTAGTTATTATCTTTTCACTTTTGGCAATCAACTTTTGGTGTCACTTTAGATTTGGTGCCCCTAATTACGCTGTACTTCCTATGTAATTACTTATATAATTAAAGAATAACTAGGTGTTATTACCTTGTATTTACAGAGTATCACAATGTAATGCTGTGGGTAAGCACTCTATTATAATTATTATTATACAGTTTATGTACATACGTACTTTTAAAAATTGTGGAATAACAATTACAGTCGAGTAATTAATTATAGCATTACACTATATCTGCGGTGCGCTGGCGCCCTGCCCGGGGTTTGTTTCCTGCCTGGTGCCCTGTGTTGGCTGGGCTTTGCTCCAGCAGATCCCCATGACCCTGTAGTTAGGATATAGCGGGTTGGATAATGGATGGACGGATTACACTGTATTAAACAGTAAGTGCAAGGTAATAACACCTAGTTACTCTTTAATTATATAAGTAACTAGCAAAATACCCGCGCTTCGCAGCGGCAAAGTACTGCCTTAAAATTTTTATTAACAAGAAAATTAAACCTTTTTAAACTGAGGGAAAATATACCAATAATTATTTGTTAAGGATCTCTTT
The DNA here is from genome assembly GCF_016835505.1 of Polypterus senegalus. Taxonomy (NCBI): domain Eukaryota; kingdom Metazoa; phylum Chordata; class Cladistia; order Polypteriformes; family Polypteridae; genus Polypterus; species Polypterus senegalus. The sequence continues at coordinate 122,645,747 of NC_053168.1, forward strand.
GTATACCACGTTGTCAGTTCGGCCCTCCGGTTGTAATATGACCAAGCTGTGCGCTGAGCTTACTCTTGAGCATGCAACGTACAGTTGGCCATGTGAACAGTAATCTTGTTTCAAATCTCACAGCTTGGATTGCTGCTGTCATAATCTGTTTGAGTTTCATGGTTTGTTTCAATTACGACAGTATTTGTAGAACTTGTGTTGAAGTGACATTTGGCATCTGTCAAGCGTTGTAAGCATACAACCAGTTTCATCAATAACTTCACATCCAGCTTTTGAGAGTTTAAACATTCATAAACATCAAAGTGTCCACTACTGAAATCGTCACCTGTCAATCTAAGATGTTTAAGAGGCATTGGCGGTTGTCCAAAGGTGTAAAATATTTGGCATTTTGGTACACTTGAAAGCGACAACCGAACAATTCAGCGGCAGCCATCAACTCACATGCAGAACCATAGGTGAAGGGCTTAAGCATTTCACTCTTCTAGTGCTCCTGTGTAGTATAATTATCTCCTGTACCGTCATCAGTCCACACCTTGAACCTATCTCAGTCATTCAATACATAAGACACAATGTTCCTCCGGATATCAAGAGTGAGCCTGATATGGCCGTGCAATATGTAACAAAGAGAATGGAAAAGGTAGGTGCCATCTCCGGGCATGGAAACCACTCAGTAAGTGACAGTTCTTTGATCGATGGTGATCATCTCGATAGACATGTTAATGGGGGTACGGTTGGAATGATAAAGGAAATGGGTACCTGAACAATGTAAAGTAAGTCTAAAATACCTACACAATAACCATAATCGTAATAAATGAACAATAAAACAGCGGAGAAGCCGTGGATTAAATAAAAAGGATGTAGTTATCAGCAGGGAGACGTGAATCCCGTGGCAAAACAAGGAAGGGAATGTAGAGACTGGAGCGACAGACGGCCTTATATAGGCAGGCAGCCAACAATGTGGGAGGCGTTGGGATGGGGGACCCAACGCCGCCTCACACGGTGACTGAGCTGCAGGCTATGGACGTATACTGTATATGTACGTAAGTAGGATTCAGTTAGCGTTGGGAACCCACGTACCAAATTTCTTGAAGATGGGCCCATCAGTAACAAAGACTGTTGAAAAGTTCAATATGACAGCCGACAGTGGCATCATACCAACGTAATAAGTACCAAATTTCAGCCTTCTACCTACACGGGAAGTTGGAGAATTAGTGACATTGGAAACTTCAATATGGCAGCCGACAGTGGCATCATACCACTGAAATAAGTAAGTACATGGTTTTGGTTAGCGCAGGGAAGCCACCTACCAAATCTTGTGAAGATGGGGCTATAAATAAGAAAGTTCAACATGGCGAACGTTGTCAACCGTTATGACTGTTACGCACAGAATTTCGAAATGAAACCTGCTTAACTTTTGTAAGTAAGCTGTAAGGAATGAACCTGCCAAATTTCAGCCTTCTACCTACACGGAAAGCTGGAGAATTAGTGACGTATGGAAAGTTCAATATGGTGGCCGACAGTGGCGTCATACCACCGAAATAAGTACGTACATCGGTTTCGGTTAGCGCAGGGAAGCCGCCTACCAAATTTCGTGAAGATGGGGCCATAAATAAGAAAGTTCAACATGGCGGACGTTGTCGACCTTTATCGACCGTTATGACCGTTACGTGTGGAATTTCGAAATGAAACTTGCTTAACTTTTGTAAGTAAGCTGTAAGGAATGAGCCTGGAAATGTCAGCCTTCTACCTACAAGGGAAGTTGGAGAATTAGTGATGAGTCAGTGAGTGAGTCAGTGAGTCAGTGAGGGCTTTGCCTTTTATTAGTATAGATTACATGGTAAGTAAAGCGTAATTAGAGACACCTAATCTAAAGTGATACCCAACTTTGTTTCTTGTCCTACTACACTTGCTGTACAAACAGGCCTTAGCCTAATGTGACTCGATTATGTTTACCTCTTTTGTAAGTCGCTTTGGATAAAAGTGTCTGTTAAGCAAATAAATGTAAATGTATTGTCCTACATGTGTGCATGAGAGACAGTTTAAGGGCTATGGTGAAGGTAATTCTCTGCCACTCCAGGAGATGGTGCTTTATAATGTTCTCTCGTTTCCTCCCTCTCAGACTGGAAGAAAGACACCTAAACACAGCAAATTGGGTGCAGTTCAAATGGACTAAGGGAGATCATTCCACAGTTTTGGAGCAAAAGTGGAGAAGCATTGTCCCATCTTGGCACGCCTGGCAAAAGGAGGAAGAGTCAGCAGACAAGCAGAGTCAGAATGAGGATTTCTTGAAGGAACATATGGAGTGACCAAGGACTGCAAATATTGAGAAGTAGAACTGTAGGTAAAGACAAGAGTTTTCAGCTGGATCTTTGCAATCACACCATAGCATAGAAGAGGAGTGGTAGGAGTGAGACAAAGAACAAAGAACAAAAGTCCATCAAGTGCATTCTGGAGGAGCTGCAGAAGTCTGATTGCAGTTGAAGAGTTGCAATAGTCCACCCAAAAGAGAACCAGTGCCTGAACAAGGAGTTGCATAGTATAATTAGCGGGAAAGAGGTGAAAACTCTAAATATTATGAAGAAAGAAACAACATCATTGGGTCATTGAAGAAATATGACCAATGAATGAAAGTGAGGAGTCCAGAGTCACCTCAAGATTTCTGCTTGAGACTGATGATGAAAAGGTGACATCTTTAACAGCAATACTTAAAGACAAATTTGAGGAAGGGGAACTAGAAGTTAAGTACTGGATATATGACTTTAAAAGGTTCAGTTTAAGGAGATGAACACTCATCCATGATGAGATGGCAGAGGGAGATACCTGGAGATCTGGGCTGAAACCTATGGGTTGTAAGGAGGAAATGAGAGGAAGATCTGTGCATCACCAGCACAGAGATGGTAAGAGTATCCATGAGAAGAGCTAACATTACCTAAAAAGCAAATGTGAAGAGAAGAGAGATGTGGACTTAACTTAAGCCACATCTTGGGTTCGGTCAAAACCAGTCCTAAGCAGAACCATGGATTCCAAGTTTAGTGAGGAAAAAGATAAGCAAGGAGTGGTTAAAGATACTGAAAGCTGTTGAAAGGTCAAGAAGTATCAGAATAGAGGACAGAGAAGCAGCTCGAGAAGATTCAAGATGATTTGTGACTGAAAGCAGCTGATGAGGGTCTAGAAGGTTGTTGTCAGAGAGAATACAGGAAAGTTGTTGGTGGACTACTGGTTCTGAGGTCTTGAACAGAAATGGCAGAAGGTAAATGGGATAGTATTTATCAGTGGCAGATGAGTTGAGAGAGTGTTTCTAGAGAATAGGGATTAGACTTCTTGAAATCAGTAGAGAAGATACCAGGTATAAGTAAGGCATTAAAATAGAAGAGATGGAGGAAAGATAGAGTGAAGGAATGAGGAATAGGGGAACAGAGTCATTTACAAGAGAGAAGGAGGAATGACAAGAATGGCACAGAGGGGCTCACATCTACCATGAAAGGTACCAGCTCTCCATGACCCTAAACTAGATAAGCAGGAAAGACAACAGATGGATCTGGATTTTTCTTCCAGGTTAAAATTTAAATTAGTGAGACCTACGATAAGTAGACTACTCCCCCTACTCCCACCCACCATGTCAATGGAAAGTCTTCTTATTTCTTTTTGATCTTAGAAAGATGAGGCAAGAAGGGCAAAAACTATACTAATAGTCCATCTGAAAACTGGCATCAATCAGACATTTTGTTCAGGATGCCTGTGTTTCTTTACTCCCACAAGTCTGAGTCATTTGAGCGCGGCGACACTAAATAGACAGACAGACACATAAATGCAGAAACACCAGAGAGGGGTCTGGTGCAAACACGAGGCGCATACCCTGTAATCACACTTCAGTGCTGGTCATTGGGGCTGAGCTGCTCTTGAGAAATGTTATTTTAATGACTGGGATTTGCAAGTAGTTGGAGCTTCTAATTCACTCCTGTAGTAATAAACATTCACTTAATTACCGTAAACATGTTTTGGTTTGCTAAAATGTCTTTTTCAATTGTACTAATTATTTTGAAGCTACTGAGTCAAAGACATAGCTGGAGGAGTTCATCCTGTTGTTGGGAAAATGTAAGAGGAAATCCTCTGCATGCCAGGGTGGATAAGGGTGCACTGCCAGGCTGTGATGTACCTTCCCAGTGAAAAGTGGATCTAAAGAGGGTACTAATGCCAAGCAGAAAAGAAAGTGGCGCGTCATGGTATGAACTACCACAGTAACTGAGCATGAGCCAGTAGATAGTGATGGGGTTTGATCATCCAGTAGGCTGCCAGAAAGTTTCCAGATAGTGATGAGTGACACGACTCGCACAAAATTAAGCATTTCACTTTGCAAAAAAAAAAATAAATTAAAAAATAGCAAAACAAATGCTATCTTGTTTCCAAAGACTAATGCGTCTGCCAGGTATTTAGTATATAAATAAAGATCTTGGGTAAAAAAAAAAATCACTGGACTCATTTCCTGCTACATGTACACATGTTGTTAAGCCACCAGACATGTGTTTTTTGCACTGGTAAGATGATGCCCACTTTGCCATTTATGATGATAGTTTTGACAATCACAATCCACAAACCATGGAATGCATCTACAGTGGGGGTGGAGCCTCAAGGCACGGGTGGGTGTGGGAGGCGGGGCTTGAGTGTATGGTGTGGGAGATTGCAGCCAGACTCTGCATTACAGAACATTACTATAGAACAGTAGTATTCAGCAATGTTACAAATTCAATTTAAAGTTGATTCATTCAAAGCTAAAAATGCTACAAATCTCAAATTACCATATATACTCACGTATAAGTTGGGTCTTGAAATCCGAAAAATTGATCATAAAATCAGACCCCGACTTATACGCCCGTTCAAAAATGCAACACTTATTTATTTTATTTTATTTTTTTTACATCTTCTTGCCTCCTCCAATTTCACGCCAGTTTCTCAGACACATCGAGTTACCAATTTCTTTCGCTACTTCAATGACGTTTAATTTAAAACCAGCTTCATATTTTCTTCTGATCTAACGCTTCATTGTGGATAAGGGATGCTCTTATGATAAAGGTGCGAGATACAAAAAACACAAATCAGTGCAGACGTCGATTCAGAATAGTTTGGGTATTACTGTGTGGTCACGTAGGCACAATAGAGAGAGACAGAGAGAGGTTAAGAGCACACGTTGATACGGCTCATTGCTGCACCCACATAGAAAACAAAGGCCGTGTGCTCCATATGTGGTTACTCTCTCAGGTGGGCGTTAGCATATCATCAATAGCGTGAGTTTTCTGCATTCGACTTATCCAACCAACATTATAAAATACAAGAAATTATACTGTAAAAGCAAGTCTCGACTTATCCACAAGTATATACGGTATTATATAGTGGGTTTGAATAAAAAAATAAACCTATAAAAGAACAATAACAGTTGCAAATTATTTTTACTCACTCAAAAGCACCATCCTGTGCTGCTCTCTTTCTGTCTATCACATTCTGAAAAACAGCATCTCCATCCGCAATAGAAAAAAAATCATATTTCATTCTGCTCCATCTTGGTTTAGCTTTATAGCTTTTTATAACTTCCTCTGCACATTTATTTTACTTCAAAAAGATCTTCACTCCGATTCTTTATTTGTATTGCGAACTAAATGATGATACACAGGAGGGCAACAGTTTTGGCTATTTTCAAAAACGCAAAACATTGACAAAAAATGTTGTGTAATCAGCTAATTTCAGATTTACTGCCATGGCAGGTAATGAACAGAGAGGTAAGCAATGTGGGTAGAACAATCAGTTAAGGAGGTGTTGGAGAGGAGAGGAGAACAACCAAAGAGAAAGTGGATGGACTGTGTGAAGGGGGCTCTAAGAGAGAAAGGGGTATCAGGTAAGGAAGTGTACATCAGATGAGAGTGGAGGAGCCTGGCCCAATATATATGAAAGTGGGAAAAGCTTTAGAAGTCGAGGAAGAAGATGGATTCCAAAATTGAGTCAATGAATCATTCATTATTCTGTTTTCAACATTTAATTATTTTAACCAAGCCATTTTTTACAAGGTGCCTTTCACACTGGAGACAATCACAGACTTCTACTTAATAAATAGAATAAAAAGCCAAAAACTAACCAGAACTGCCTTTATGCTTTCCTGTATCAACACTGCCATCTAATGGCACAATACAGGAACTACTCCAAAGACAAATCAGTAGAGGAAGGAAAAGAAAACGGGACCACTTAATAAAAAGAGAAATTAAACACCTCATTAAGTACACAGTAATGAACCCAACCATCTTTTGAAAGTTGCTGTGTCATCAGTTCAGATCTTCCCAGGACTGTGAGACTTTTATATTCAGTAGATTGTGTACCAATTTTGTTTCTAACAATGCTTTGCCATCAATGCAATTATTGGACCCAGTCAGTCCAATGCAGAGTCTAATCTGGAAGCTAGTGATCCTGGATGGGGCACCAGTCTATTTCAGGATACTCTTAGTGCTTTTGATATTTTTTTAAATATATAAATAGCCATCTCATGTCATGCTAAATACTGACTGAGTTAAATCAGTATGTTATTATTATTATTATTATTATTATTATTAATTGCTGTCCTTACTTTCTTCCATCCATTATTCTGTTCTTTCATATTTTTTATTCCTTTATTTTTCTTCACTATAGTCAAAATAATAATATACAGATTTCGCTAAGTGAGTTTTAGCATGACATGGGGTGGCTATTTAAATAAAAAAAATAACAAAAGCACTATAATAATAATAATAATTAAAGATGATGATGATGATGATGATGATTATTGGGTGGCAAGGTGGCATAGTGGTAGCCCTGCTGTCTTACAGTGAAGAAGACTGCATGGAGTTTGCATGGTCTCCCCAGGAGCTCCGCGTTTCTCTCACAGTCCAAACACATTTTGGTTTGCTGTTACTAAAGTGGTTATTGAAGAAAAGAACCTCCACTTGACAAAGAAGCCTCCTGCCAACAGTTCATTCCAGTAGCAACCGTGAGCCCCAACATAGCTGCCCTCCAGAAAAACATCACCCATGCAGCCCTGCAGGAGTCCAAATGGGAGCTATGCCAGAAGAATGCTGCCACCCAGTGTACTGGTGGAACACATGGCCCCAGGAAGCAGCCTCCCTCTGTCCTTCTGTTATACGAGCCTCCTGAAGGGGAAAGGGTACAGCCAGCTTTGATGTCCATTTAGCTGCTGTCCCCAAAAGCAGAGAAGGAAGAACCAGTCCTTCCAGTCAGGATGCCCATCCACTCAGGCTGTCCTTCCATTACAATGGCCTCTAGGCCAGATAAGGAAACAGCATCAATCCCAGCCAGGATGACAGTCAACTCATTACAGTACACATGTGAGGAAAATATGGAGATGGGGTAAAAAATTTCAAAATCACAGCTTTTTACAAGAAAGTCATGTGCTAAATAAATCCGATTTTAATACAGTGTTACTGTATGTTTTACTATGTAAGCACTTAACAACATTTATTACGCTAAAGGAGTTAAGCATTTAGGAAGAAGAAAAAGGAAGGCTGTCAGTTAACTCCCTGGCCTAAACATGAAAAGCCAAGCAGCATCAACAGGCATCAAAACATAGACACATTTATGCTAATAATGCAGAGGCGAAGGTTCTGCCTGACGGACCACCCAGAATGCCACTAGTGACAGTGTCAAAGAAGAATCCCACATACACAGACAGGATGTCCAAAAGCAGAAAGGGCAGCCTTACTGTTACGATGGTAAATGGGTGCAGTAATCCCATTCCGCTTCCATTTGACCCTGACAGGCTTTCCATGCAAACCCACTTCTTCTGCTGGGGACAACTGCTCCTTCTTGCCTTTTCTTTTTGGGGGCTGAGGTGATGCATCACTTGATCCAGCTGTAGACTTGCTTTGTCGGCCAGCCAGCTGTTTGTAAAAACATATAAAAAATAATTATAAAATGTACCATTGTTATGTTTTATTGAGGCATTGGGGGATAGATGTGGAAGTATGCACTGAGACACGGCTTTGCCCCCCTACCACACCACAAACCACCTCAGGATCCCAAATTAGGACCGAAGTGCAGCCATACAATAGATGACACCTCAGCACCACACTACTTCATGTGGAATGGAGCAGTGTGAGCTCTTTTTTACAGTGGCTGGAGTGTCAATCCTGCCACTGACTTCCAAGCTTTCCCTGTAAGTAGGACGGCCTGTCTGCAGGGCTGGATGCAGGTGAACGTCATACCCAGGATGGAGCAATTGCAGGTTAATGGCCTTGCTCAAGGGTCCAGCAAAGTGGAATCACTTCTGGCATTTACTGGATTTGAACTGGCAAACTTCTGATTGCCAGCATAGATCCCGAGCCTCAGAGTCACCACATTGCCTGGAGCCGCCACTTCGCTTAGATGTGAGGTACACAAGACCTTGCCTTGGAATACACAATTCCATAGCGCAGACTGTGGAATATGAGTGGGGACAGTAGACGATAATGGATGGCTGATAGCTTTCCTTGTTGCTTTCTCCAAATGACTATTGCTAGCACCGAGGCAAAGCAGAGTTAAACTGACATTTTGGACAATGTACTCTGACGACACTTTTAGTTTTGAAAAGATAAAGGATGCTACAGCTTGAATGATACATTTTGTATCAAATTATCAAGGACACTGCGTCACACCTGAACGTTAATGTATAATATTGTCACAATTAAATACTACAATAAATAATAAAGTATCTATCTATCTATCTATCTATCTATCTATCTATCTATCCAATGGATCTGCATGCATCTGTCTATTTTTTAGCGGCAGGAATTGGGAGACTAGTCAGGATACAGGGAAAGATGACTGCAGCAATGTGCAGAGACACCCTGTTTGAAAACCTGCTCCAGAGCGCTCTTGACCTCAGACTGGGGCGACGGTTCATCTTTCAGCAGGACAACGACCCTAAGCACACAGCCAAGATATCAAAGGAGTGGCTTCAGGACAACTCTGTGAATGTCCTTGAGTGGCCCAGGCAGAGCCCAGACTTGAATGTGATTGAACATCTCTGGAGAGATCTTAAAATGGCTGTGCACCGACGCTTCCCATCCAACCTGATGGAGCTTGAGAGGTGCTGCAAAGAGGAATGGGCGAAACTGGCCAAGGATAGGTGTGCCAAGCTTGTGGCATCATATTCAAAAAGACTTGAGGCTGTAATTGCTGCCAAAGGTGCATCGACAAAGTATTGAGCAAAGGCTGTGAATACTTATGGACAAGTGATTTCTCATTTTTTTTATTTTTAATAAATTTGCAAAAACCTCAAGTAAACTTTTTTCACATTGTCATTATGGGGTGTTGTGTGTAGAATTCTGAGGAAAAAAAAGAATTTAGTCCATTTTGGAATAAGGCTGTAACATAACAAAATGTGGAAAAAATGATGCGCTGTGAATACTTTCCAGATGCACTCTATCTATCTATCTATCTATCTATCTATCTATCTATCTATCTATCAAACAGTGCCTTTCATATCTATCTATCTATCTATCTATCTATCTATCTATCTATCTATCTATCTATCTATCATATAGTGCCTTTCAATATCTATCTATCTATCTATCTATCTATCTATCTATCTATCTATCTATCTATATCAAACAGTGCCTTTCATATCTATCTATCTATCTATCTATCTATCTATCTATCTATCTATCTATCTATCTAATGGTCAAGGCATGCAGGAGGGGAGTGGGAGGCGGGGCCTCAGAAGTAGGGAGCTGGGCGGGGCCCTCCTCACTCAGTCATGCGCCAGCCTCCATTTGAGTCGGTCTACCTCTCGCCACGTGTTGGAGTGAACCTTGCCTCTGCATAGCTAGCGATACCTGTTTGTTCAGCAGTCATTATAATCTAGAGATTGTTAAGGAGTAACGTTTGACGTTTTTGAGAGAGAGATCAAAGCTACGTGTGTGTTAGATGGTAGCTGCTCATTGGCAGAGATATCACGACCACATGCTCTTCTACCCACTTGGGGAAGCTCTCCCGTCAGAGCTTTAACGTGATCAGATACAGTGGCAATGTTTGATGTTGGATACCTTGCCAACATTTTACATTTTTGGCAAAGATATCACAGCTACATTCTCGCCCCTGATAGAAAAACCAAAAATACTGGATATCAAGAGGCCCTCACATTCGAAAACTATCAATATAAATTCTTCTCAATATAAATTATTACATTTTTTTTTATTGATTTTTAAAGTTTGTCCTGTTTCACTACTACGTGCTAGTGTGTGTGTGTGTGTGTTTGTGTATGTGTCTGTGTGTACACACTCTCAAACACATATTGTACGTACAGTGATTTTTATTAAAATTAGTCCTATTAAAAAAACGTCCATGGTCTTTGGACAGAAGACAAGTCATCCATCCTTTCATCCATTTTCTAACTCACGTATATAATTCAAGGTTACAGTGTTCATCCTGATAGCATTGAGCACAAGACAGAAACCATCCTCGGACTGAGCACCAGCTGCACAAATATACTTTCACTCACAACTGGCCAATCTCTAGGTGCCAATTAACTTAATTAATCTTAACTGGTTTACTGATTGACTGTCACAACTAATTCTAGGTCAAGGAGCACATAGGAGAAGACAGGTAGAAGCTACGGCAGAGGGCGGTAGATCCTGGAGTCAAGAGATGCAGATGAGAGGCAAACCTAGAGAAGGATATGGATGGTGAAAGGTTGCACCTGTACATCTTGGGAGCTTTGCCCCAGTATCTCTACTTCAAATGACATTTGTTTCTCCACTCTCTCTATTTCTATAAGTTTTATACCAAATATTCTTTCTCCGCCTAATAATCAGCATTTACAGACTGCAGTTAGCAGATACAATGAATTAGTGGAGCTCTGCTTAGCTCTGCCAGGAGTTAATTCAATTCAATTCTTTATTGTAATGTGTACAAGTACAAGTACCTTGTACAATGAAATGCTTGCTTGCATGTGCCCCCGCAGACAGTGAATATAGACAAAAAAAAAAAAAGAACCACACAATAAATAAATGAATAGAAATAAGTAAATAAATAAAGCCAGAATCCTAGGAATAAATAGAGACAGTTACTGTAGACAGTTAAAGTGGAGTGGCGTAGCTAGGGGCGGGCAGAGGGGGCGGTGTGCCTCGGGCGGTACATTTTTGGGGGCGGCATTATTGGCCAAAAGGTTTAGTACAATTTGTGTGTAAGCAGCAGGGTTCGAAAAAATATCACTCATGTATGAAAAAAGTCACATTTTCAGATTTTTAACAACAAATGCTTGAAAAATAATGCTCAGACTGTCCTTCTGCATCAGACACAGCAGATGAAAAGTATGAGGCAACGACAAAAATAAACATAAACATTACACCGATAATAATTTCTAGGAAGATAAACGACTAATTTACAATTTATAATTTCATTTCGTTACTAATCCGAATGCGTTCTTGCTCTGCGCAGAAAACGTCCCCACCTATCACTTGTACCCTACTTTGGTTCTGGTTTTCGTAGCGTAATTATATTAAACTAATAATTAGAACACGGCTTATCAGTGCGTCTATACTATATTCTTGTCTAGTTGATGCTTATAAATGTATATAAAAAATTATTGCTGTTTCTTTATATATGAATAAATCTATGCAAAATGTATCTTAATTTTTCTCTATACATCATTTTAATTTTCTATTTAAATAGTTTAACATAACTAGATATGTTGGAGGGCAGCAAATTGAAGCACCGCCCCGCCCCGAGCGGCACGAACTCAAGCTACGCCACTGGTACAGTGTTCAAGTGACTTTCCCCCTTGGGATTAATAAAGTATCTATCTATCTATCTAGACAGTGGCAGAAGTATATGTGCAGGTGGCAGTGGAGGTGACACAATGTTACTGATTGTTCATGAGTCTGACTGCAGTTGGGTATAAACTGTTCCTGAACCTGGAGGTGTGCGTCCGAATGGACTTTAGTCGCTTCCCAGATGGGAGGAGTGTGAAAAGTGACAGTGCAGGGTGGCTGGGGTCCCACCTGATACGGTTCACTTTCCTGAGACAGCATGTAGTGTGGATGCTGTGTGCCCGTGATCTGCTGTGCTGTATTCACCACACGCTGCAGAGCTCTGCAGTCCTGAACTGAGCAGTTGCTGCACCAGGATGGACTCCACAGTACACCTGTAGAATCTGCACAGGGTTGTTGGGGACATTCGGGCCTTACTCAGTCTCCTGAGGAAGTAGAGGTTTTGTTGGGCTTTCTTGACTACTGCCGCAGTATGACTTGAACATTTGAGGTCATCAGTGAGGGTGACTCAGAGGAACCTAAAGCTGCTAACCTGCTCCACAGTCTCACCTCTGATGTAGATGCGGCTGTGCTCTATTGCCTGTTTGCGGAAATCCACAATCATCTCCTTAGTTTTGCTAACGTTGAGGGTGAGGTTGTTGTAATGACACCTTTCTGCCATGAGTCTGACCTCCTCTCTATAGGCCATCTCATCGTCCTCGCTGATCAGACCTATTACAGTGGTATCATCAGCAAACTTGAGGATGGTGTTAGGGCTGTACTTAGCTATGCAGTCATGGGTGTAGAGAAAGTAAAGCAGATGGCTCTGCACACTGCCCTGCTGGCTACCAGTGTTGATGGTGATGATGGAGGAGGATTTTCCACCAATACGCACTTGCTGAGGTCCTCTGGTGAGGAAGTCCAGTACCCAGTTGCACAGTGAAGAGCCAAGCCCCAGATCCAGGAGTTTAGCGATGAGCTGGGATGGAATGACGGTGTTAAATGCAGAGCTGTAGTCCACAAACAGCAGCCTGGCAAAACAGTTCTTGTTCTCCAGATGAGACAGGGTGGTGTGAAGTGTTATGGAGATGGCATCCTCAAGTGGACCTGTCAGGGATGATGTCCTTGATGTGTTCTAGCACCAGCCTTTCAAAGCACTTCATAGCTATGGGAGTAAGTGCTGCTGGGCGGTAATCATTAGGGCAGTCTAACAACCTTTTATGTCAATGAAATTAACAGCTAGAATTTCAGTTGTGGAAAGTCTTATACTTACTCCTTCTTTGTGATTTTCATATCTGTATAAAGGTGGTAGTGATGCTGCTTTAGACCTAGAAGGTAACATATTGGTTAATTACAACATTTTACAAGAGCTAGAAATGCAGCCACAAAAATACATTACACAAAGTATGCTCACAGTTAGATTAAAAGATGCTCCATTGATAGGCCATGTTGTGTGCCAAAGCATTACAACTTGAATGAATAATAAAAAAATAACATGACCGTCATTTTATAATGTAGTAAATACAGATTAAACTGTCATAGAAAGTCTGCATGAAATTGATAAATGTAAAAATTTCTCTCAGTCAGTTGTTTGAACTGCTATATCACAGATAGCCTAACAACTAGCCCCTCCCTCTCGTGTTCTAAGCCCCACCCACTCTAGGCATGAGCCGATATAACCAGCAGGATATGGAGAGAATGGCATCTTTAGACCCGAAAAGAGCAGATGAAACAGAGCTCTCTGAGGCCTAACCCTTGAAAGATTGCAAGGCACACAAATCTTTATTTTTGTTTCTGTGTCCTATGGGAATGTTTTCTTTTCCTGCCAATTAAATGGGTTTGTGACAAGTTTGGCACCCCAAATACAGTCATATGAAAACGTTTGTGAACCCCTCTCAACCTGCCTAATAATTAACTCTACTTCAACAAAAAAGACAACAGTGAACTTCTGAGTACTGGGGTGTTTTCCAAACAAAGATTTTTAGTGAAGCAGTATTTAGTCGTGTATGAAATTAAATCAAATGTGAAAAAATGTGGCTCCCCTTGTAATTTTGCTGATTTGAATGCCTGTCACTGCTCAATGCTGATTACTTGCAACACCCAATTGGTTGGATTAGCTTGTTAAGCCTTGAACTTCATAGACAGGTGTGTCCAATCATGAGAAAAGGTATTTAAGGTGGTCAATTGCAAGTTGTGCTTCCCTTTGACTCTCCTCTGAAGAGTGACAGACAGCATGGGATCCTCAAAGCAACTCTCAAAAGATCTGAAAACAAAGATTGTTCAGTCTCCTGGTTTAGAGGAAGGCTACAAAAAGCTATCTTAGAGGTTTAAACTGTCAGTTTCAACTGTAAGGAATGGAATCAGGAAATGGAAGGCCACAGGCACAGTTGCTGTTAAACCCAGCAGGTCTGGCAGGCCAAGAAAAATACAGGAGCGGCATATGCGCAGGATTGTGAGAATGGCTACAGACAACCCTCAGATCACCTCCAAAGACCTGCAAGAACATCTTACTGCAGATGGTGTATCTGTACATCGTTCTACAATTCATCGCAATTTGCACAAAGAACATCTGTATGGCAGGGTGATGAGAAAGAAGCCGTTTCTGCACTCACGCCACAAACAGAGTCGCTTGTTGTATTCAAATGCTCATTTAGACAAGTCAGATTCATTTTGGAACAAAGTGCTTTGGACTGATGAGACAAACATTGAGTTATTTGGTCAGAACAAAAAGCGCTTTGCATGGCGGAAGAAGAACACCGCATTCAAGAAAAACACCTGCTACCTACTGTCACATTTGGTGGAGGTTCCATCATGCTGTGGGGCTGTGTGGCTAGTTCAGGGACTGGGGCCCTTGTTAAAGTCGAAGGTCGGATGAATTCAACCCAAAATCAACAAACTCTTCAGTATAATGTTCAAGCATCAGTCACAAAGTTGTCACAAATGTTGAGGTTACGCAGGGGTTGGATATTCCAACAAGACAATGACCCAAAACACAGTTTAAAATCTAAAGGCATTCGTGCAGAGGGAGAAGTACAATGTGCTGGAATGGCCGTCACAGTCCCCTGACTTGAATATCATTGAAAATCTATGGGATGATTTGAAGCAGGCTGTCCATGCTCAGCAGCCATCAAATCTAACTGAACTGGAGAGATTTTGTATGGAAGAATGGGGTCAGAAATACCTCCATCCAGAATCCAGACACTCATCAAAGGCTATAGGAGGACAGCGTCTAGAGGCTGTTATATTTGCAAAAGGAGGCTCAACAAAGAATTGATGTCATATCTCTGTTGGGGCGCCCAAATTTATGCACCTGTCTAATTTTGTTATGATGCATATTGCATATTTTATGTTAATCCAATAAACTTAATGTCACTGCAGAAATATTACTGTTTCCATAAGGCATGTCACATATTAAAAGGAAGTTGCTACTTTGAAAGCTCTGCAAATGATAAACAAAAATCCAAAGAATTAAGAGGGGTTTCCAGACTTTTTCATATGACTGTATATGCATCAGTGATTTAATCAGCATCCGAGACATATATATGTTTTAATTTTGCTTAAATGAACTATGATGACCTATAAAGGCCAAAACTAATTTAATTTTAAAGGAAATTGCAAGACTCTTAAACAACTTAATTAATTTATAAAGGCATACTGTATGCAGGACACTTGAAAGTAACGTATCTAAATAAATATCTGAATTCTTTCTTCCTTTTGATCAACAATTTTATATTTTGTCTTCTTGTGACCAATAATATATAACTTTAACGCATGTGTCCTGCTTTTAGTTTGAAATGGTCAGACAACGTAGAACTTAACAGTAAAAGATAACAAGAGATTGCACAGATACTGTATGTAACAGAAGCAAAGCTTTTGGGCAGAGCCATCCATCACCAGGCTTGCTAGCCAATCATATATGTGTAATGTCACATGCACAAGAGCGCTAACCCAATAAATAACAGTCTGACCGGAGGAGCAGGAGAGCAGCAACAGGAAGAAGACTGAGACAAGTCAGAAAGAAAGAGAGATGGAGAATGCGGCTTATGCATCACGCCAAGTACCGATTCGAAAAGCTTCAACATCGACCTTTTGGCATTGCTGATTTTCAGTAAGCTTTCTAAAATTACATATATAAAGACTTTGCTATCTATTAATATTTTCTATTATATTTTCTTCTGCTGGTATTATTATACTTTAACAAATACTACATTGCTTTAAAATCTCTATACTTTGACTTACTGTAATACCTGTGTTTGAAGTAATAAAGTAAATACTAGGGCACTTGGTCCAAGGGAGAGTGACAAGTGCTCTGACTTGCAGGGGTATCAGGCTGAGGAGGGCACTCCAATAGAGGAACAGTGCAGAAGAAGTAAGACATCATTGGTCGGTGAGTGGCCTATAACCAAACGGTGTATTAGTCTTCATCGAATTTACAATATACTTGGAAACCCAAATAGAATGTAGGTCTGGGTTATATCCAGACATCTGTAGATTATTAGTCCCTATGTGATGTACTAGGGAGTGAATGGCAGTGCAGGAGTCGCTCATAGAGTACCATGTGAGTGTGTGAGTTAACCTTAAGGTGCGGGAGTAGACCAATCTAGTGAGGGACGTAGGGAGTCTTGTCTCACTCATCCTATAATAATACACATATTAAAGGGGGGCTGAAAAAACACACTTTATATAGTGTTTGAAATAATGGCCACTGTCACACACTTATTTTGTGTATTTTTTTGTCATAATAGGTGATGGTGCTGGGCGATATGACGATATATATCGTGGGGACGATAGAAAAGTGTCTATCGTCCTATTTCTCTTCTATCGTTTCTATCGTTTCTAACCTAATTTTATCAATTACTAAAGAAAATATTGCATTAAATAGGCTATGACAAATGAATGATAATGTCTTGTCGCTATGCAATGCATACTCTACCCTTTATATAAGTGATAATCAAGAATAAAAATGAACTTTTTCGCAAAGAAACTCCATCTTGTGGTTTTGTGACAGTTCAGTTAAATGTCACTTCAAAATAAAGTTGCAAAAAAAAGTATGCAATGATATTTTTGTCAAACTTTTCAGAGAATAACTGGAAACGTACTTTATTGTGGGTGGTATATCATGATATATATCGTTATTGTGATATAAAATAATCCATATCGTGATATATGATTTTTCCATATCGCCCAGCACTAATAGGTGACATTGTGGTTGCCACTGCTATTTCGCTGATCCGGCACCACCTATTCAAATCCCAAACCCGGTCTCTGTGGATTTTTCATGTTTTTCCTATGTCTGCATGTTCTTTTCATCAAGGGCTCTGATTGTCCTTTCATATCCCAAAAATCTGTTTTTTAGGTAAACTGGTAACTCTAAACTGGCCCCATATTGTCACGTGTTTGAGAGATCCCTGCCTCGTTTTGATCCTGCTCTGATTGTGATCCCGTACTGCAGGGGTGCCCAACTCCAGTCCTGAAGGGCCACAGTGGCTGCAGGTTTTCATTCTAACCCTTTTCTTAATTAGTGACCTATTTTTGATGCTAATTAACTTTCTTTTGAATTCATTTTATTTGACTTGCTCTTGAAGACTCACACCAATCAAATATTTCTTTTTCCTTAATTAGCAGCCAAACAAGATTGAGATACAAAATAAGCCAAAACAGGAACAGCAAACTGTGACCATCATACAATATCTCGAAATAAAGAAAGGTGAAGGTCTCAGGAATGCTGATCTGCTCTTAGAAAAGAGAAAATCCACAATTTTGGAAATGTCTGCTATTGCACCATGAGAACAGCAACAAGCCATGGAATTAAAGACTGAGTTTAATTAGCAACAAGACTCAACTGGTTGGAGTTTCAGGCCCTGACTTAGTTGGTCTTCTGTTGGCTCACTCGCTTCACATTTCACTTCTGTTTGGGTGCCATTTAAGGAAAGAAATGAAGTAATTCAGAGGAATGATGAAGAAATTCAGGGAAACATTCCCTAAAAACCAAGTCAATTAAAATTAATTCAAAAGAAGTTAATTAGCAGCAAAAATAGGTCACTAATTAAGAAACGGGTTAGAATGAAAACCTGCAGCCACTGAGGCCCTCCAGGACTGGAGTTGGGCACCCCTGCCATGCTGGATTAAGCAGATTTGATGTTATTATGTTATATGCCACAATCATTCTGACGTAAGACATTTAAAGTCTTTACTTTCCTTTATACAGCACTAGCCAAAGCAATCAGCATTACCCAGGTATATACTGTAAATTCAGATCCCTTCATTTTCTACACATTTTATTATATACTGTAGTAGCCATTGAAATTCTTTTTTTCCCTCAACAAGCAACACTCCATACCTAGTATGGCAAAGCAAAAACAGTCAGTCAGTTTCTAACCCTTTTAGTCCAGAACAGGTTTGAGAGGGTCTGTCCCAGCTAGCATAGGACACAAGGCAGGAAAAAACCCTGGACAGGGACGCCAGTCCATCACAGGGCAAAAACATACACACAGAGCCAATTTAGGAAATGCCAGTCCATCTAATCTGCATGTCTTTGGACTGTGGGAGGAAACCGGAGCACCCAGAGGAAACCCACGCAGACACGGGGAGAATATGCAAACTCTATGCAGGGAGGACCCAGAATGTGAACCCTGATCTCCTTAATGCAAGGCAGCAGTGATACCACTATGCCACCCAAAGCAAAAACAACATTTAATAGTTTACTGCAAGCTTGTTAAAAATATAAAACTGAAACACTGTATCACATTGACATAATATTCAGGCCCTTTTCCAAGGAACACTGCAGTGCCCTTTCATCCACACTAGTATGGCATGGGATTTTTTAAAGCACTGCAGGGCCCTGTCCCAGTTTTTCATTGTGCCATCTTACCTTCAGTTTTTTAGCTCATCTGCAAACAGACCACCAGCTTTGTTACAAAAGCAATACAACTTAAAAATCACTAAATTATTTTATATAATGCATGTCAAAATGGCTGTATAAAAAACAATCGCTCTTTCATATAACCCACTTCAGAATATTCATTTGAAGAAGGTGCACTACAACACAATGAAGAACCACATCATAGTAGTGCTTGCCATTGTTCATCCTGATATGACTCCTCATACATCTTTTCTCCTTCAATGTGAACCTCAGAGCTCCCTTACATTGATTTTATCACCTCAACATATAACTTGAGCAAGCAGAAATGAAAAACTTGTGTCTGTCTAGAGCAGGGGTCTCCAAATCCAGTTTTGGAAATGTCTGCCATGGCAGAATGAGCACCATGGAATTAAAAAACGGGTTTAATTAGCAACGAAAATTGGCTTCAAATTAAGAAACTGAATGAAATGAAGTTGGTTGGAGTTTGACGCCCCAGTTTAGTGGATCATCTGTTGGCTCTCTTCATATCAAATTTATGTTTAGGTGCCATGTAAGGAAAAAAGAATCAATTCAGCGGTCGGAGTCTCAAGAAAAGTCAATTAAAATAAAGGGAAATAGTTAATTAGCAGCAAAAACTGGTCACTAGTTAAGAAAAGAGTTAGAATGAAAACTTAATAATAATAATACATTTTATTTATATAGCGTTTTTCCCATGCTCAAGGTACAGTAGCTCTCCAGAGACCTCATGCATAATGGTGTGCGTAGAACTCACACTATAAGATGGCATGCAGACAAAAGCGGAAATGTGCTTACACACTAAAAAATCTAGATGCATAAATCTGTGCGAATGCCAACTTCCACGTTCTTCCACTACATAAATCTTGGTCAGCGTGAAAAGTAATGCACATGCACGCGCCTGCTGCCCCATCCCAACTCCTCCCAGAATTACGCCTCTTTGAATATGCAAATCAATATAAATAGCCCTTAAGCTCAGCCTTCTGTGAAAAGACAATGGCAAAAGCACAGGGGAAATAGAAGAATTTCAGCGAATACCAAGTGGAGGCAAAGAAAAAAAAAGTACTATTTGTTGGTTTCAATAGTGGTATAAAAAACAAAAGGAAGTCGATCGAGTTACATAGCGTGTTGGAGAAACTCGAAAGCTCAAGTTCACAAAGTTGCACAGTGCCCAAAATAAAAAAGAAGTTGTCACATATCAAAGTCGCCATGAAAAGGCGAGTCGTAGCCCACCGTCTGAGTGTCATATGAAAGTTTATTAGGGTACAGAGAAAAAAAAAGGCACACAGTAGGAAAAAAGCATGAAATGTCAACTTTAACCTCTAAATTTTCACTTTAATCACGTAGTTTATTTTGTCATTAAAGCAGAACATCATAAACTTCATCCTAAAATCGTTTAATTTACTAGTTTCTCAAATCCTATCGTAACTAAAGTAGCAAAGCTAATGCTTTGTTTTGTATTTGATCTTCTATGTGCTCTATGTGTGTGAATCACTATGTGATTCTTAAACGGGCTTTCTCTTTCTCCGACAGGACACAGAATCCATTACATTTGTGATATTACAGCTCTCTGAATAATCAAAATACTGAGATGTATATGTGATATCATTTTCATGATGATAGGAGTTAAAGCATGTTATTAAACATCGGAACACGGTGGCACAGTGATTGTTCATGCCTCACGCAAGATGCTTGCTGCGCCATGCGTGACCTTCGATGAAATTCTTCATTGTAGCAGTACTGTCTCTCTCAAACTCACTAACCCCCAATTCCTGTCCTTACTTTTCTTTCTCCAAATACCCAATCGCCACAAAATCAGCTCTGTAATAGACATTAAGCCATCTGTAAGCTTAGAACTCAGATTCTTCAAAACCTTTAAGGAACATTGAAATATCGTTGTAGTACGTGTTTAATTATTCTATCCATCTACCCATCCAGGGTCATGCCAGCCTCAGCAAGAATACAGTGCATGGCAGGAACAATCCGTGAACTCATTAGCGCTGTGGCACCGTGTCCTCACTTGTTTAATTATTAACAATATAGATTATTTAAATGAAATTAAAGTTTTATCTGTATAATATAATAAACATATTTTGCTGCATTTCATCTTAAAAATGATATCGTCATCATATGTAAATACGCATTTTATAAAGTGGCTCAAGTTGTGCAATATTATAACTGTATCGCAAGTTTACAGTGAGGTAATTGTACTTTTGAGTACCAACAGTTCTACAAGGAGCACTTGATGGACTGATTGAGTGCGTTTAGAGTTCTTGGGATGAAACTGTTTCTGAACCGCAAGGTCAGTACAGGAAAGGCTTTGAAACGTATGCCGCGTGAGAGCAGTTCAATAGACAGCATGGCTGAGGCAGCGTGTGCTTGATGCTGTATACTGATAATTCTCTTTCCGATCAGCTGCTGTAGAGCTGTGATTCACACTCAGATACAGTGATATAAATACTCCGAGTGGTGCAGTGAGAGTAATATGGAATACGATGATCCACTGTGGCAACCCTTAACGGGAGGAGAAGAAGGTGCAGTGAGAGTAACAACGCTAAAGCAGTTATGGTATTTGGAATAGTGTGACCATTCTGTGGACCATTATATTGTTACAAGCTAATTACAATCAGATGCATTAAACTATTAAACAATATGTGGTTAATTTCAGTGTATTTATAAATCTGCGTCAGGGATGTGGATCTAAAAAAGAAAGGGAAACCACCCAGGAACATTAGCACTGCTTTGACGCTGGGTGCCGGCAGTCTGCAAAACCAAGTGCAGAACTTGCGTACACCAGGGTATGAGCTACCGTGAAAATGTGCGTGGCTTTAAGCCAAATTTAGGTTTTATACATCGCAATTTGAACGTGGAAACGTTCTTACGCAACATTTTTGTGCGTACGCTCCGTTTATACATGAGGCCCCAGGACTGGAGTTGGAGACCCCTGGTCTAGAGGTTCTGAAAATGCAAACTTTTGACACTGAAAAGCCCACTTAGTTGACAAGCTTTGAAATAAAACATCTCTTACCCATTATATCTTCTTATTGGAGCTGGCTTTGTAAAAAGAAGGTCACTATATGCAAGTTTTTTAAACCTCTCTCGGCCGACAGCTACATAAAACTGTCCATTTTCCAGGTCTTTGGCTTCCTTGATGTGTTTTCCATCAAAAGTGAACAGGCTTTTAAAAGAAAAGGCAGGAAACAAACGGTTAGTTCTTTACATGCTTGTTAAAAACTGAACTGTGTGTTCAACATACTGAATATTAGACAGCACAGGTGATTGAGACATGAAAAGACTTTGTCATGTAGGTTGTCAGAGAGTGGGAGTAGGGGGTCTGAGCCCTGGACGCCTCTTGAAGTCATTGACTGTGCCAGGATGACATATGAATCAGCAAGCACCATCTGCACATTGGCAGCAAGTTAACACTGGGGAGACTTGAATTTGAAGAAGCAAAGAAATTTTCCTTTACTGAACTTGGCGTACAAGGGTATAGCTGGTCATCAGGACCTTATTGAGCACATGGAGGAAACACTTTGCACTGTCAGCTCTGGCACATTAGTGGTCTTTTTGAAAAGTCCCATAAGTCTGCATGTTAAAGGTAGATATGGAAGCAGGTTTATTTGCTTCATTTGAAATATCAGAAAAAATGGTACGAGAACGGGCCGTGCAGCCCAACAAAACTCGTCAATCCTATACACCTTGTTTCTCTAAAATAACATTGCATCACATTATGAAGATTGTCACTCATGCGCACTTGGGAGACAACCTCAGGGCTCATTTCAGAAACAGAGGGTGGCGCTGTTGTCTAATGCGTTTTCTCTTTGATCTTCTGCAGAAATGCAATGGCAAGCAGTGTGGTGTAGTGGTTCAAACCCTGAGGTCGTCGTCTCAAATCACACTACTGACGCTCTGTGACCATGATAATAATAATAATAATAATAACTTACATTTATTGTGCGCCTTTCACAAACCCAAGGTCGCTTCACATAAAGAGTAAAAAAAAAAAATTACACAGAAGACAAAAGTTCGTAGAAGAGGAAAATTTTCAGTTGAGATTTAAAAGTGCAGAAAGAGGAGGAATCTCGGAAAGACTGAGGAAGAGAGTTCCAGAGTTGAGGGGCTTTAGCACTGAAGGACCTGCCTGCTAGGGTGGAGAGTCTGGTGTGTGGGACAGTAAGGAGATGACTGCTGGAGGACCTGAGAGAGTGACAAGGAGTGTAAGGAGCTAGGAGCTGAGTGAGGTAGAGGGGGGCAACGTTATGTAGGGCTTTGAAGGTGAGAAGCAGAACCTTGAATTTAATCCTTGATGGAACCGGTAGCCAGTGAAGCTGGAAGAGAACAGGGGAGATGTGAGCAGAACGCTTTGTGTGGCTGCGGAGTTGTGAATGTACTGTAGCTTCTGTATAGATTTTGCAAGGAGGCCAATGAAGAGGGAATTACAGTAATCAATATGAGACATTATGAAACAATGAACCAGAGTTTGAGCATCATTAAAGGACAGAAATGGATGGAGGCGGGCAATGTTACGGAGATGATAGAATGACATTTTGGAAAGAGACCTAATGTGTAGCTCAAAGTTAAGTGATGAATCAAACAAAACACCAAGATTTCTTACAACTGGAGCAGGTTTGACAAGAGTATCATCAATAGAAATAGAGAGATTGGATGCCTTAGAAAGTTGGGAGTTTGGACCTACCAGTAACACTTCAGTTTTATTGGCATTAAGTCTGAGAAGGTTATTTTCCATCCATAGCTTAAGATCAGAGATGCAGTCAGTGAGTGTGCTGGGAGGTGAATCTGTAGGGGAGTCTGTACTAAGATATAACTGTATATCATCTGTTTAACAGTGGAAGTGAAGGCCATGTCTGTGAATAATCTGACCCAAAAGAAGGATATAAAGTAGAAAGAGTAATGGCCCAAGGACTGAACCCTGAGGGACACCACATGACACAGGTGAGGTGAAGGATTTATGTCAGCCGAGTGTGACAAACTGTTTCCTATTAGAAAGATATGATGTGAGCCATTGAAGGGTTAAGCCAGAGAAACCTACAGCAGAGAGACGTGACAGAAGGATTTCATGATTAACAGTGTCAAATGTTGTACTTAAGTCAAGAAGGAGGAGAATATGAAGGAAATGGCAATCTGAAGACCGGAAAAGATCATTGACTATACAGAGAAGAGCTGTCTCAGTGCTGTGCTGTGTATAAAAGCCAGACTGAAAAGGCTCATAGAGTGTATTATCTAGAAGAAAAGCATGGAGTTGTGTAGCAACCACGTGTTCCATCACCTTAGCCAAAAAAGGGAGATTAGAGAAAGGCCTGTAAGTGGAGAGAAAGGAAGGATCCAGGTCAAGTTTTTTTAAGGATTAGGGTAACTGCAGCAGTTTTGAGAGCAGGAGGGACAGAACCTGAAATGAAACATGCATTTACCAATGAAGCAACAGGAATACTACTGTAATTATGGATGAGCATGTCTTAAGCAGAGAGCACATGAGCAAATCACATGACCTGCCTGTGCTCCAATTGGAAAACCAAAAGAAACGTAACCAATTGTATTGTAAATGTTGTAAGTCACCTTCGATAAAGGCATCAGCCAAACAAGTAAATGTAAGAATGAATGACAGATGGTCCTTCCAACTCTGAAGTCACTTCTGGTTTCCACCCTCTTCAGCCCACCCTTTCCGGGTCCCCCAGTTGATCACCGGCCATCTTGAGGCAGTCTTCAGAAGACTCAGTCTGAACAAGCCATCAACAGCTTATTTTTTGTCTTAAAACTACTTTTTGTTTCATCTCAATGTACAGAGTTCAGCTAGGTGCTCCAAACCCTTTATATCATATCCTCTTGTTTCATTACAGGGTCAACAGCATAAAACAGCCTACCACACTACTTGGAAGTTTATTCCATACTAGCCACTGACCGCAGCTCCGCCCACATAGTAGTGAAACGGGACAAACTTTAAAAATCAATAAACAAAAAGGTATCGCTAGCTAAACAGAGGCAAGTTATGCTCCAAAACACAGAGGCAGACCGACTCCCCACTCCTGACATCACGCATCCCCCTCACCTCGGCCCGCAGCCTCTGTCTTGGATTAGAGTGAATATATCACTCCTGCAAGCGAAGTATGATTCTTAACACGATGAGAGAAGTCACAAAATCAACCGGAATGCTCAAGCAAATTCTAGAAAAAAGCCCAATCTTTGTTCGCTAGCTAAGCGAATGTAAGATACGTCCCGAGGCTGGCGCGTGAGTGAGGAGGGACCTGAACCCCCTACTGTGTCTCTCTTGGATTTGCTCAAATAAATCGGTATTGCAAGCGAGCTATGATACTTAGCACGATAAGAGAAGTCGCAAAATCAACAGGAATGTTCAAGCAAATTATAAAAAAACCCAATCAACATCCATTAAGTAGTTCTCTTGTGAAAAGCAGACAGACATACAGACAGATGTTGGATTTTATATATACTGTAGAGAAATTTGTATGGTTCTCTGTGTCAAGGAAAATGTTTAACATTTGTGTGAAATTTATCCTTAACTGATTACTGTCTATGTCGCTGTGTTCTTAAAGATCTCATTTTGAAAACAACTCAAGATCCATTGTAGTAATTCTCTTCATGACTTTGAATACTTCAGTCTTATTCTCCTTAATCTTAGTATTCTTAACTCTTTGAGGGCTGAATATTTTTTCCAAAAAACATACTTCTCTGAAAAGCAAAGGTGTCACACAGACATCAACATAAAACGTCTGTTGCTGCATGCTGTGGCTGCCAGTTTGCCAAGAATGTGCGGCAGGCTTGCTGCCAGGCTGTCTTTGCGTGGCTGGGGCAGCAGCAGCTGTCACTGTTGCAGTGTATTGCAATGTGGGTTCTACCTCTTGTCATTGTTAAGTGGCAGTCCTCCATAGGCGTGTCAACTACTTGAACCTGATCAGCACCACGAATAGCGGGGGACCAATCAGCTGAAGCCAGAACCTCACAATCGTCTTTGATCACTTGTATCAAAATCAGAGTCTGACAGGCAAAACGTCATCTCCGGAGTGTTCTACTTTACAAATCCACTTGGATCTCTCGCCAGGTGTCAGGGCCAATTTTGCAGTTATTTGTGCCTTGCTACTAATGGGAGTGCAGGAAATCTCAGGTCAATACCAACAAAGCTAACCTTCTTTCTAGCAACAAGACTCCAACTAAAACATAATGGTTGGTTTTGTCACAGTTGACAGTCGATTACTATCCTCAACTCCTCCTTTTGGCAAAAGTCGACATCAGCCCTGAAAGAGTTAAACAAGAAAGGTTCAACTTCATCAAGCACTACTCATAGCTCATAACTCTCAGTCTCCAAATCAGTCTAGCTGCTCTCCTCTGGACATTCTCTAGCACTGCTATGTATTTTTTTGTAATATGAAGACTAAAACTGCACATAGTACTCCAGGTGAATATAACCTAAAAGCGACTTTTATGGTGATTTTCAGTCACAGACCTTATTTACATACTCTTAGCAAGTTAGAGGAGTACACGGTACGCACACATGATCTTCCGACATGTAGTATGATTTACCCAGTAACTCAATCCAACCAGTCTGCGACTCACCCTGAAGAAATCAAACAGATTTGAATTTGTCTTACTGTAAGTCATAGGAGTTGGCTCTGTGTGTAAGGGAGAGCTGACACTCGATGACCACTCACTTGAAAATACAATGCATATAATGCACCTACGAGGACTAAGGAACATAGGTATTTTGATCCGGACAAATAGAAGAGACTCTCTTGCCTGACATTGTGTGTTTTACTTACCATGACAAAATGGAAAAAAAAAAGAGCTGAGATTGAGGCTGAACTCGTCAAATCTGTAAAGCATCCATACAGTACCAGCTTTTTCAGACACGGCGTTGGCACTGAGAAAAATGGGAGAGCTTGGAATACTTTGAAAATCTGAAACTGTGCTGGATACTGGGATATAGAATTATGCAGTTAAGATGGAACACTGGTAGGTGCAAATGTAAAAGCAAATACTACAGAGTGTTGACCATAGTATGTAGATATATAGGTTTAGATAAACTAACAAGTGTGTACATGCTTGTAAGAAAATGTGAAATAGGAGATTGGGACTTTGCATTCCACATGTTTTCTCACAGTTACCTAAACTTAACTTAACTGACAAGTAACTAGACCATGGGAAATGATCATTTGTCCGATCAATTAAATCTTGCATAAACAGCTATAAAGGTCCTGTATTAAAGAAAGTGTTTTGAGAGTGCTTAAAGACATGCAGGTTTTGACGACAGAGAATATACACAGTTTTTGATACAAGACAGGTGAGACACACTGCTTGGAGTATGAGAGAGAGGATGCAGAAGTAATAGGAAACATTATAATGTCAGAGGATGAGAGCAAAGCACCACCTACACAATGAAAATGAGCCCCAATGAAGACAAGTATTAGGAGGAAAAAGACTGTGCAATTTGCTACACTTTTACAGAACACTTGAGTTGGATTAAGAAAAAAGGACTCTCGATTTACACACATATCTCTCTTGGCTTTACGGAGGCGAAACTTGTTGCATGGACATTGATTTGAATTATTTAGGTCGCATGTTTTCTTCTATTTTGATTTCTAGTATTTGATAGTCTGGTCTCTCTGGAAATAAACATACATTTAAAATGAAAGACGGATTGGGTATTATCTCATTGAAACTGCCTTGATTATTGACATCAGCAATTCTACCCCAAGTGATTAGTGTTAATATAGAGTGAGCTGTACTCGTTCCAGTTAAATTCTTTTAGAGGACCTGAAGGTTATAAGTAACCCAACAAGATCAGGCTCTCCTGACCTCTGTTTAGACTGCTTCTTGCCAGCCTTTTGAGGGTAGTCAGTGTCTGCTTGGCACATTTGTTCAAAATCCTTTCAAAGAAAGCAATCTGAAAGCAGGCTGTGTTCTGTAGCCCAAAGGAAGATGAAAGATACACTATATTGGCAAAAGTATTGGGACACCCCTCCAAATCATTGAATTCAGGTGTTCCAATCACTTCCATGGCCACAGGTGTATAAAGTTCAAGCACCTAGGCATGCAGACTGCTTCTACAAGCATTTGTGAAAGAATGGGTCATTCTCAGGAGTTCAGTGAATTCAAGCGTGGTACTGTGATAGGATACCACCTGTGCAATAAGTCCATCCATCCATTATCCAACTCGCTATATTCTAACTACAGGGTCACGGGGGTGTGCTGGAGCCAATCCCAGCCAACACAGGGCGCAAGGCAGGAAACAAACCCCGGGCAGGGCGCCAGCGCACCGCAGTGTGCAATAAGTTCATTCGTGAAATTTCCTCGCTACTAAATATTCCATGGTCAACTGTTAGTGGTATTTTAACAAAATGGAAGCAATTGGGATCAACAGCATCTCAGCCACAAAATGGTAGGCCATGTACAATCACAGAGTGGGGACAGTGCATACTGAGGCACACAGTGTGCAGAAGTCGACAACTTTCTGCAGAGTCAATAGCTACAGACCTCCAAACTTCGTGTGGCCTCCAGATTAGCTCAAGAACAGTGCGTAGAGAACTTCATGGAACGGGTTTCCATAGCCAAGCAGCTGCATCCAAGCTTTACATCACCAAGTGCAATGCAAAGTGTCGGATGCAGTGGTGTAAAGCACACCGCCACTGGACTCTAGAGCAGTGGAGACGTGTCATCTGGAGTGACGAATCATGCTTCTCTGTCTGGCAATCCAATTGGATGGAGGAAAACGGTACTTGCCTGACTGCATTGTGCCAAGTGTAAAGGGGGGATTATGGTGTGGGGTTGTTTTTCAAGGCTTGGGCTTGTCCCCTCAGTTCCAGTGAAAGGAACTGTTAATGCTTCAGCATATGAAGACAATTTGGACAATTTCGTGCTCCCAACTTTGTGGGAATGGTTTGGAGATGGCCCCTTCCTGTTCCAACATGACTGAGCACCAGTGCACAAAGCAAGGTCTATAAAGAAATTAATGAGTGAGTTTGGTGTGGAGGAACTTGACTGGCCTGCACAAAGCCCTAATCTCAACCCGATAGGACACCTTTGGGATGAATTAGAGCGGAGACTGCGAGGGAGCCAGGCCTTCTTGTCTAACATCAGTGCCTGACCTCACCAATACTCTCCTGGAAGAATGGTCAAAAATTTCCATAAAAACACTCCTAAACCTCGTGGAAAGCCTTCCCAGAAGGGTTGACGCTGTTAGAGCTGCAAAGGGTGGGCCAACTCCATATTAAAGCCTATGTATTAAGAATGGGATGTCATTAAAGTTCATGTGTGTATAAAGGCAGCAATCTGCAAGATGAAGGATATAGGCATCTGGCATTAGCTGAGGTATTTCAGAGGTTTAATAGATTGTGGATTCCAGAAGAATTGCAGGATATATATGTAAAGCAAGCCTAATAATTTAGGCATTTTCTGTTATGACATGGAGTCCTATGGCATGCAAGTCCCCAAAACACTTTCAAAAATGCCATCTGTGAGGGGGATTTACTGCCAAACCTCGGCTAGTAATAAGGGTAAACACAGAACCTTAATGAAAAGTGTATTTTCACAAGAAATGCTCTGTCACACTTTGAAGTTCCAAAGAGCACAAAAGGCATAAAGGAACTAAAATCCAGAACAGAAAGTTGAAAATCCAGACAATCACAATAAACATAAACACAGCAATAAACACCAAAAAGTAAAAAGTAATCAAAAGTAATCTCACCACTCCCTAGTACATATGAAATGAACCACCAGGACCTATGAAAGACCCTTTGATTTATATGACAGTTCCTAGCACTGATTGGTAGGTGGCTCCACCTCTTGGGGAACTACCCACAATAGTCATTGAACATACCAAAGGCAGCTTATATTGTAAGGTTTCTAAACTCTTTTGGGACTCCCCCCAACAGGACGACACACCAAAGAGCGTCCCAAAGCACAATCGCTGTGTCTGTGGAAGACAGCTTATCCATTGTTGGAGCAACCACAGGCTCCTAGCGCTCGCCGTAAAAGCAAATCCGAGCCTATCGTGGTCACACTATAAGTGCTATCGTCGATGGGTGATGCAAGGAACATTATATATGCAGGGAACAGGATTACTTGGCCACTAACCTGGCCACGACCCTGCCGTGTCTTTGTATAGGAGAGTGGTAGATCCCGCCACAATAAATAACCCTGCTGTTCCAGTTTCAAGCTCAATAAAGTGGGATGTGCTAAAGTACTGAGACTCAGCGTCATGTTTTAGGGTGCAACACAAGGACTCACACTCGTCACAATATACATATTGTAACAAAGGCGCTATATAGGCGCCTGACCCGACACAGATAGACATGGAGGCACGTATAAAAGTACAAAAGACTTTTATTTTTCTTCAGCTGTGGGACACGTCTTCCCCGTGCCACACAGCCCAAACACAGTCCCAAAGCACACACTGAAAACCCAACCAACAATCCTTCTTCTCTTCTTCCACCACTCCTCCTCAAGCTTAGCCCTCCTCCTCCCGACCCTGGCTCCCCGAGTGTTGGTGGCTGGCCCTTTTTATAACCCACCCGGAAGTGTTCCAGGTGCTTGACCACCTGGTCCTAATTGCACCTCCGGGTGGGGCTGAAGATTCGTCCAGCCAGGCTGCTGAGTCCATGCAGCTCCCCCTAGCGGCCATCTAAGCCCCCAACCAGGCTGTGGAGGACTCCATCTCCCATGGAGCCCTGCGGGTGGTTGGGGAATCACCGTCAGCCATGGAGGCTGCCACCAAGCGTCCCGGGGGAGGTACTGGAGTGCCCATGGTGGCTCCCCCGGAACATAAGCAGTAGGGGCGTCCCTGCCGGGCATGGGACCCGGCTGTCTGTCACAATATACAAATTCAAAAATATAGAATGATGCAAATAATCAACATAACTAAAAGAATCAATGAATGAACAAAAGAGACCTAAAACATGAATCTGAACCTCAGCCAGGGGAGGAACCCTGACTGAGATTTAACAATTCCAGGATTAACTTGTCCACCTACCAAAAAAATTCCTTGGAAGTTAAAGTGCCTTTAATGAGCACTTTCATGATAAAACAACCACCGTGCCACCAGGACAATATATTTAATTTTAAGTGGATGGAATTTTGTCAACTGGTAGGTTACTGTAGGTTCTGACTTCCAACAACCATGGATTTGACATAGCAGGTTCTAAAAATGGGTGAGTACATGGATTAATGGACAAACTCTGCTCTTTGTTATTGTAGGTTAATAGCAAGCAGCACTTAAAGGAACAGAATGAAAACAGCCTACCTGTGCACAGCTCCAAGAATCCTAACTCTCATCTTCTCTGTGACCATCTCGAGAATGTGTTCCCACTGAGCGAGAATCTTCCTTGGGATTAAGAGTCGGACCGGCATGTTTAGGACATCTCCATTTGCAACCAGGCTGTAATAAGAAAAGACACGAGAGATCATTCAGTTCATCTATAACAGCTGCTAGTTGTGTCTGCTGTTTTATGGCAAAAAAGAACAGTTGAATGTTAAACTTACAAAATAGCACATGGCTCCTGAATAGGCCTCAAGAATCTCGCCGAAACGATAATTCTGCTGTGGGCCACTGGTTTTACCTGAGGAAAGAGCAGCAAGGGAGAAAAATAAAATCAGAGATGAAAACGAGCAGACTTCACCAGTCTGAGGAGGAAAAAATACACCCAAAGTGCCAGGCCATGAGAACTGCTTACATTTAGGCATTATCCTTACTGGTGCTTTACTCTTCAGGACTGTGGGGGCCCAGTGGTTATTCTGACAACATGAGGTACAAGGCAGAAAACAGCCATAGACAGGGCACCACTCCATTATATGGGTAAGGTTTAGAGCTTTTCATTCACATTAAAGCACATCACGTCTTTAGGATATGGAAGGAAGAGTCAAGGGAGGCAGCAGTGCTAACCACTGTGCTACTTGCGTATTCACTTGAAATTTGTATAACCTTTATAATAACTGATTAGACTCTTTTTTAGCTTCTTTTAAGTTGACATCAGACAAATATCACTTTTCACCAATACAAATATAGATTTAAATGCATGGGTAGCACAGTGGTAGCGCTGCTGTCTTTAGCAAAGGAGACTGGAGTTCAGGCCGCAGGTGCTGCCTAGGTGGAGTTTGCATGTTCATCGTACTCTATGTCTGTGGGGGATTCCAACAGGTGCTCCTGCCCAAACGTATGTAGGTTAAGTCGATGTCACATTAAGTGACTTCTAGTTGTCGGGTATTTCAAATTTGCCAATCTTGCCACCATAATTTACAGGGCATGTTAAATTTAGGGACTGCATGGCGACTTTTTCTAGCACAGTTGTGCTCTCGCCCTTTTTTTTAATTCATTTTATTGCAATCCATACAAAGCAATCAAGTTTTTACAAATAGAAAAATTGAGTTAAGAACAGATCGATCCCCACCCTTGAGAGAGAGAGCAAGCCAAACGGCGTAAAAATTTTACGGCTTTTAAACATACCCAAATTAATAATAAATTTTCTGTGCTTCATGAACTTATTTTAAAATATTACTGACTAAAAGAATACCCGCGCTTCGCAGCAGAGAAGTAGTGTGTTAAAGAAGTTATCAAAAAGAAAAGGAAAAATTTTAAAAATAACGGAACATGATTGTTAATGTAATTGTCATGAGTGTTGCTGGCATATATATATATATATATATATATACTGTATATATATATATATATATATACATACATACATGTGTACATATATACACATACATATACTATGGGGTGCCAAACAGGCAAATAAATTGATTTTGTGAATATATAAAGTCAAAACTTGAATATATAAAGTCATCGCTGGAATATATAAAGTGAAAACTTGAATATATAAAGTCAGCATCAGAATATATAAAGTCATCGCTGGAATATATAAAGTCAAAACCTGAATATATAAAGTCAGCGTCGGAATTTATAAAGTCATTCCTGATTATATAAAGTCAACATTGGAGTATATAAATTCATTCCTGAATATATAGTGTCAAAGTCAAAATCTATTGATTGAAACGACTCTGAACTGAACTAAGTGAACAAAAACGTATTCAGAAAAATAAATTAAAAAAACACTGTTCGGTTAATGTTTTGAAGATGATTCATGTGCCCTGCCCAGGATTGGTTCCTGCCTTGCGCCCAGTGTTGGCTGGGATTGGCTCCAGCAGACCCCCGTGACCCTGTGGTCAGATTCAACGGGTTGGGAAATGGATGGATATTCCAGCGCATACTTTATATATTCCGACGCTGACTTTATATATTGAAGTTTTGACTTTATATATTCTAGCGCTTACTTTATATATTCCGAAATATTCCAACGCTGTCTTTATATACTCAGGTTTTGACTTTATATATTTGGGAATGACTTTATATATTCAAGTTTTGACTTTATATATTCCAGCGCTGACTTTATATATTCAAGTTTTGACTTTATATAGTTAAATGTAGTCATCATTGCATAACTTTTTCTTTACCATAGAAATTTAAAGACTAAATTCAACTTCCATTTCCTAACAAAGATATTTCTGGCGACTAAATAGAACCTACTTATATCCAAATTCGAGCTATTGAGCCGTCGCCTGCCTGCCTGAATAAGTCACCCTCGCTTCGCGCTTACTTTTTTACCGTTCATTTAATCATGGCTAGTGGAGGAAAAATTATAAAATGGAAGGAGGATTACACTGAGTATGGCTTTACCAAAACAATTGTTGATGGCGAATCGATTATTCACAAAGCTTCAATTGGTGATCTGTTTTTCTGTGTTAACCTCATATTTTTTCATACTTCTTCTCAAACCAAGGGGGTGCAAGGGTAAAATGAATCGGGAAGCGCTGATCAATGTAATCGGTGTACCATGAAATCATGCATTGACAGAAGTTCCCCTTTGCTTGTATTGCAAAGTGTGATTAAATGCGTGATTTTTTAACGCGTTATGGATTACATGCATCGAAGCTTCTCAGCTGTGCTTGTGCTAAGAAAAGGAAACATTTTAAAAATAACATAACACGATTGTCAATGTAACCTATTGTAAGTAGTGCCTGGAGGATTCAGTGTGGAGAAACTCTAGAGACTGCGTGTGTATTAACTTGTGGATTTTTCTGTGAGTATTTGGTGGCAGCGCCACAAAGTCGCCTCGTAACACTGCGCGGTAGCTGCGGAGCTCAGCACAGAGCAAAATGAGGTGAATGGGAGGGGAGATGATGACGTGACTCCCCCACCCGCCTTAACTGTCAATCCCCCACAAACACAGTCTCTTAGAATTTGCATAAGCACACCCCTTCACCTACAATTTTAACTTAGTAACAAAGTGATCAAAACTCTCGTTTATATCCTGCATCCTCTCATTAAACTTGTATCCCGCATTACCCGTGGGCATGACAAACGCCAGCGGCAGCCTGTCTATGAACTTAATTTAAACTTTAGGTTTACACCGTGCTTTCTTTCCGAAGTAGCAGCACTCATGAATATGGTTGTATATGTCATTCGCCCGCTTCTTATTGTTTCGCTGACTTCTCAATTGTATAATGCATGTTTTCTTCAGCGCTTTTTGGAGCTCTTCCTGGTTTTCTACGCACTGCATTGACAGTCAGTTCACGTGATTACGTGGGAGGCGTGATGATGTCACACGAAACTCCGCCCCCACGGCTTTCGAGGTCAACTCCATTACAGTAAATGGAGAAAAATAGCTTCCATTTATGACCATTATGTGAAGAAAATGAAACCTGCCCAACTTTTGTAAGGAAGCTGTAAGGAATGAGCCTGCCAAATTTCAGCCTTCTACCTACACGGGAACTTGGAGAATTAGTGATGAGTCAGTGAGTGAGTCAGTGAGTGAGTCAGTGAGTGAGTGAGTGAGTGAGGGCTTTGCCTTTTATTAGTATAGATTAGATCCTGCCATGTTTTGAAAAAAGTCTGTACGGATCCTCTAACTCTAACTCCTCTAACTAAGTATTTGATTTTTTCCAATTTCAAATAATATAACACATCGGTTTCCCACTGACTTAAAAGAGGAGAGTTTGGGTTCTTCCAGTTTATCAGAATAAGTCTGTGTGCCAAAAGTGTAGTAATTGCGATCACAATTTGTTTGTCTTTCTCCACTTTAAGCCCTCTGGAAGAACCCCAAACACAGCTGTTAATGGGTTAGGAGGGATTGTGAGTCCAAGGCTGTCTGAGAGGTAATTAAAAATTTTGTCCAGAATAATGTTAATTTGGTGCAGGCCCAGAACATGTGACCCAGTGAGGCTGGGACTTGGTTGCAACGTTCGCAGGTTGGATCATGCGCTGGAAACATTTTGGAGAGTTTTAGTCAAGACAGATGTGCTCGATATATAATTTTGAGTTGTATAATTGTATGCTTTGTGCATATGGAGCTCGAGTGAATTCTCTGCATTGCTACTTTCCACTCCTTTTCTGATATATTAATTGAGAGATCTTTTTCCCAGTGTCCTCTTGGATCTTTGAAAGGGAGGGATTGTAAAATGATTTTATATATTGTAGAGATGGAGTCTAAGTCCTTGAGATTGAGCAATATTTTTTCCAGCATGGATGAGGGTGCAAGATGAGGAAAATCTGGAAGGTTCTGTTTAACAAAGTTCCTGATTTGAAGATAGTGAAAGAAATGTGTAGCTGGAATGTTAAATTTGGAATGTAATTGTTCATAGGATGCAAAGACGTTGTCTATATAAAGATCTCTAAGCAAGTTAATTCCAAATTTTTCCAGATATTAAAACTGCATATGTTTGTGAAGGTTGAAAGAGGTGGTTCTCTTGCAGGGTGCCACAGATAGAAGCTTCTCCGTCTTAAAATGCTTTCTACATTGGTTCCAGATTCTAAGTGAGTGGAGCACAATTGGGTTATTAGTGTATTGCCAATAACGTGTGTTTATTGGAGCACAGAGCAAGGAATACAAAGAAGTACTGCAGGATTTTACTTCTATTGCGGTCCAAGCCTGTGTATGTTCTTCTATTTGTGTCCAGGTTCTTATGCCTGTATATTTGCTGCCCAGTAATAAAACTGGAAGTTAGGTAGAGCCATGCCACCTTCTGCCTTTTGTCTTTGTAGGGTCGCTCTTTTGATGCGTGGATGTTTTGAATTCCAAATAAATGAGGTTATTGTTGAATCTAATTGCTTAAAAAATGATTTATTAATGTATATTGGATGTTTTGAAATAAAAAGGAGCTTAGGAAGAATATTCATCTTAACAGTGTTAATTCTTCCAGCTAGTGTGAGATGAAGGGTTGACCATCTATGCAAGTCTTGTTTAATTTTTTCCATGCAGACGTGAAATTTTGTTGATAAAGAGCTTTATGTTTACTTGTGATGTTTACCCCGAGGTATTTAAACTGTTCTGCAATGATAAAAGGTAGGGTATCTAATCTAATATTATATGCTTGAGAATTCACTGGAAAGAGTACACTTTTATTCAGATTAATTCTGAGACCAGAGATCTTTTGAAATTCTGTGAGTGCTGCTAAGACTGCAGGCACAGAATTTTCTGGGTCCGATATATACAGTACCATGTCATCTGCATATAATGAGATTTTCTGTTCCAGTCCTTCTCTGCTAATCCCCTTTATCTGATCAGTATTTCGACAATGTATTGCCAGTGGTTCAATGGCAATCGCAAACAGCAGCGGTGACAAGGGCATCCTTGTCTTGTGCCACGTTCTAGTTTAAAGTAGTCTGAGCAAATGTTGTTGATGCAAACTGAAGCTTCTGGGTTAGTATACAGTAATTTAATCCATGCACAAATGTTCGGGCCAAACCCAAACTTCTCCAATATAGTAAAAAGGTATTTCCATTCAATCATGTCGAATGCTTTTTCTCCATCCAATGATAATAATATTTCTGGGGTGTTTGATTTAGTTGGTGAGTATATTACATTAAACCGACGTCAAAGATTTGAAGATAAGTGTCGGCCCCTAATAAATCCAGTTTGGTCTTGTGATATTACCTAGGGGAGCACTTTCTCCATCCTTCTAGCTATGATTTTAGAGAGTATTTTAACATCATTATTCAGAAGTGAAATTGGTCTGTATGATGCACATTGTGATAAGTCCTTATTTTGTTTTTGTGACAGGTGTTTGTGTCTGCCCTGCAAATGGCTGGCGCCCTGTGCAGGGGTTATTCCTACTTTGCAGTCGTGATGCTTTCTGGAACTGGCTCCAGTTTCTGTCCCATGTTCTGGATATGCAGGTTTATAAGATGAATGGCTGTTAGTTATCTTTGATATCACTTATGTAGCATTGATAATTCCTATTTTGCATGTTTATGCCTCCATATACAAATATAAAAAAAGTATACAGACAGGACTCAAACCGTGATGTTTGCCTACAAGCATTCAGAGAAGCTACTTGTGCTATTCTGCAACTGCTGAAGTCCAGCACTATGACATCCCCTTTCAACTATTACATATGAAACACCACTGTGCTTTTCTCCATTTTTTTTACAATTAAAATAAATTATAAGGTTGAATTTCTCTGGCCAATGAGATAATCTGTTATCAGGTTAAATGCAAATGTTCAATACTTTCTTGTCAGTCAGTCAATGAGTCAAACACACAGCTTTAAATAAGTACATAGATATAGTGATGAGTGGACTGCTGGGTAGTTAGGTACTTCAGCAAGACTCTAAAAACAGAGAAAGACTGGCAGCAGGTGCATCTACCTCCTAGCCAACAGAGGGTGGCACTTGGTCCTAACTTGAGAAGCAAGTATTTAAAAATGCTTCCAAACAAAAAATGAATGCTACCACTGAATTCATTGAAATCAAATGGTTTTTGAAGACAAGAATAACTAAAAAAAATAAAATTATGATAGATAGATAGATAGATAGATAGATAGATAGATAGATAGATAGATAGATAGATAGATAGATAGATAGATAGATAGATAGATAGATAGATAGATAGATAGACCTGTATCTTAATCTTTTGCTTAATCTGCAAGTAGCAGAGACGCAAAGTGGCTGGTGCGTAGCGCGCCCCGTGCTGGGGCGAGCAAAGCCTCCTAGTAATAGTAAAAAACAATAGTAGTAGCAAATGACCCAAATGTACTGCATATAAATAAACTGCAAAAAGTAGAGCTGAGGTCAGGGAGACAGCACAGAGTTCAGAGTCAACACAGTTTAGGGGTAGAAGATGTTGCAGAACCTGGCAGAACTGCTTTGAATGCCACAGTACCTTCTGCCAGATGGAAGTGGGACCAAGAGACCATTGGAGAGGTGGGAGTGGTCCGCCACAATGCTATAGACTTTGTGGATGCAACCCTTGATAGAGATGTACTCAATGGAGGGCAGAGAGTTCCAGGTGATCTTTTCTGCTGTGTCCTCTATCCATTGTAGGACGTAGTGGTCTGAGACACATGCATTTCCCAAACCAGACGGTGATGCATCTGGTCAGAACACACAGTGTTAAGAGTACCTGAGCTGATATTTCCATAAAGGGGTTAATGACTGACAAAAGGCATTGTCAAAAGGCTGCAGTGCATGTGGTGACCTGGCACCTACTTTGTTGAGTGGCATAACTGTAGCTCAAGTCTGAAGTCAACTGTTTGGTCTACTTATGCTGAGCTAGTAAGTCTGCCCAAAGCTGTGCACGTGGGGCGCTACAAAACAGCTATAATTTCCACCATAATACAAATGCACAATGAGTATATAAGAAATAAATATTTTCTAGCTGTATGTAGATGTGGCCTGCAGATTTCTAGTTATTACTATTACCATTACTATTACAAACAATGACAGTGAGAAACAATTACTGGTTAACAACAAACAAGCAGGCCATGTAACCCCCAAACTGCACACATGGCCTTTAAAAATAACCAGTTAAGCCAGCATCTGAGGTTCAGCTTTAATTTTTCAGCACCTTTTCTGTGACTTAAACTCAGCAGATGTCACTTCATATCCTAGCAACTATCAGAATAGCTTCATGGGTCTCCGCTCAAAACATTTCCAGGGTTTAGCGTCACAACAGACAAGAGCTTCTAAGAATACAGGTATGACAGCCTTAGCAATCAAGAGGGTCAAGTTTATAAAGAAAGGTGAATCTGAAAATATGAAGTTATGTTAATGGATTAACCTGTATGTATGAAAGTGTTAATTACACTTTCATTAATGTGATAAGCGGGGTTAGAAGATGGACAGATAGACAAGTTTGACAAGCAACCTGCACTGTAACAAACAGACCGAAGACACATCAAGTGACTTGTGTAATGTCAACCAGCCAAGAGGAATTTAAAACCTGTAGCCTGGAGTTTCAGGTAATTCCCTATCCACTAATCAACATTAGCTGTCTAAATAACAAACTGGAGGGACTCCCGACATGCTGCTCAGTTTCCTCACTTTATTAAATGCTTCAGCAGCTCCATATGTTTAGCTGTTCCCAAGTAAAGCACTCCTTCAACGTAGTTTCATTTACATGTGTGTCTGTTTACAGTCAACAAAGGTGTACGTGAGGAGCGTAACGCTTCAAGTCATTGACTGCTCTTGTTTCAGGGCTTGGTGGTACAACAATAGAAGTCATCCTACTGCTACAATGAATCATCCTGAAATATCTTGTTCTGTTTGGCCGCTTTGTAAAGTGCTTTGTGAGGGCGCTCACCGTGAAACAAACAAAAGGCTGGCACAATTCTTCAGGGACACAATTTTTAATTCCTGTTGCCATAAATGGATAAGAGGCAAGGTGCATATTCAAAGTACAGAAAAGAATAAAAAATATATTAAAAAAAGATTTTTAAGTGACACGATTTTTTTCAAAAATGCGCTAAAAAGTTAAAAATATTTTGTGTTTTTTTGTACTTCAATTTTGTTGGTCATATATCAAGTCAAGTCAAGTTGGGGACCATGTACTGGTACATCACGTTGCCGCACCCACTACAAAACGAAACAACTCGGGATCCCGGTTGGCAACCCCCCAGTCAGACACGCAGTCCAGTCCCACCCTCCAGAAATGACCCTCTATCTGCCAAAGCCAGGTGTTACGTAGGTGACAGCCACTCGGGTCCCCCAACAATGAGGATGTTATGAGCCAGATCACCCTCGAGGAAACGCGCCACATGGCCGTAGTGCCGTAACTGACGTTCCCTTAAAATGCAGGTAATGTGCCTCCATGAGTATCCACTCATTCAACCAGCAGTACCCAAGGATTTTCCAGAGAGACACAGTACCAAAGGAGTCCATTCTTCGACTCAGGTCACTGGATAGCGTCCATGTCTCGCAACCATATAGTAAGACAGGAAGCACCAGGACTCTATAAAGACTTGGACCTTTGTCCGTTTGCAGAGATATCGGGAGCGCCACACACACCTTTCCAGTGAACTCATGACCCCCCATGCTCTCCCAATCCATCTACTGACTTCACAGGAAGAGTCACCTGAGACTGAATGTCACTGCCGAGGTAAGTAAACCTCTCGACATGGTCGACACTCTCCCTGCAGACAGACACACTGCTGATGGCCATGCCCAAGAGGTCATTAAAGGCCTGTGAATAAAAATAAAATTGTGGGGCGGCCATAAAAGACTTCATTTAAATCAATTAAAATGCATAGAGTCATTAAAGTGAAGTTTCTGCTCATCTTAACTATGGAAAGAAAATTACACATCATATAAAAGTTGATTAAAGTATGTAGGATAATGGTTATAATTGGAGAATGTTTTCAAATTGTGTAAGTTATTTGTCTGGAATCATTTATCATATTTATTCCTTACTTTTAAGTGCATTTTTGAATAAAATCGTGTCACTTAAAATTTTTTTAGATATATTTTTTAACCACCCTAATCAAGATCAAGACTTTGCTGATGATGCTGTGATCTTCACAGAGTCAATGGAGTCTCTCATCGGGGCACTCGAGAGACCGAGTGAGGAGTCTGAGTGCCTCGGCTTGTGAGTGTCCTGGATAAAAACCAAGATCCAGGCCTTTAATGACCTCTTGGGCACGGCCATCAGTGGTGTGTCTGTCTGCGGAGAGAGTGTCGGCCTCATCAAGAGGTTTACTTACCTCGGCAGTGACATTCATGTCTCAGGTGACTCTTCCTATGAAGTGAGCAGACGGATTGGGAAAGCAAGCGAGGGTCACGAGGTCGCTAGAAAGGGGTGTGTGGCACTCCTGATATACAATGCAATACAATACAATTTACTTGTGTATAGCCCAAAATCACACAATATCTCTGCAAAAGGCCGAAGGTCCAAGTCTTTAGAGTCCTAGTGCTTCCTGTTTTGTTATACGATGGCGTGACATGGACACTATCCAGTGACCTGAGATGAAGACTGGACTCCATTGGTACTGTGTCTCTTAGGAGAATCCTTGGGTACCGCTGGTTTGATTTTGTGTTGCTCATGAAGTCCCGAATGAG
The DNA here is from genome assembly GCF_016835505.1 of Polypterus senegalus. Lineage (NCBI taxonomy): Eukaryota > Metazoa > Chordata > Cladistia > Polypteriformes > Polypteridae > Polypterus > Polypterus senegalus. Next base: position 122,686,734 of record NC_053168.1, read on the forward strand.
GCACATTACCTGCACTGTGAGGAAGCGTCAGTTACAGCTCTATGGCCATGTGGTGTGATTCCCCATCCCCGTTGCTGAGGACCTGAGTGGCTGGACGAGGCCAAGGGGACACCCACATAATACCTGGCTGTGGCAGATAGAGGGTCATTTCCGGAGGGTGGGACTGGACCACGTGTCTGCCTGGGGGGGTTACCAACCAGGATCCCGAGCTGTTTAGTCGTGTGGTGGGTGCAGCAACGCACTGTACAAATGCATGTTCCCCACCTGACCACCCTAATGCCACAGAGTTTTCGCCACATTACAAATACCTTGACTTGGGTGGGAAGGTGATTTGATAGAAATGACATTTGCAACAGAGTGGAATCGAGCCTATGGTCTTAAAGTGAAGCATAACATTCATTCAGGTTCATTTTTTATAATAGAAAATCCTAACCACGGTGAAACCTTACACATGTCAAGTACTGGAAATGGGCATTTGTCTATTGGAGAATCGAACCTTCAGTCTGTCTAGGAAAAGCCCAACACTTTATCCACTGTGCCAACATAACCAAATCACTGAAAAGAGTCAGTCATTCAGTCAGTCACTTTTCCAACCGGCTATATCCTAACACTGGGTCACGGGGGGTCTGCTAGAGCCAATCCCAGCCAATACAGGGCACAAGGCAGGAACAAATCCCAGGCAGGGTACCCGCCCATCGCAGGACACACACACACACAGACACCCACACACCAAGCACACACTAGGGACAATTTATGGTCGCCAATGCACCTAACCTGCATGTCTTTGGACTGTGGGAGTAAACCCACGCAGACACAGGGAGAACATGCAAACTCCAAGCAGGGAGGACCCAGGAAGCGAACCCAGACTGAAAAGAGTATTTCGCAAAATTTCTATATAAATGATGAAAAATGAGTACAATTTTTTTTAAATGAGTTTGTGTACATTGGTCTCAAACATTTGACCATTTGATTGAATGTCCAACACGCTAACCACTTGACCAATGCTGCCTAAGTGTCACACATGTGCGTCAGAGGATCTCCTCACAGGCTCAATTGAGGTACGTGATAACCCACCAGAGCGAGATGGGGTGCTGTCGCTGGCATTCTCTTCTTCTTCTCTCTATGGCGCCAGTGAGGGCACTTAGCTCCACCCCTTCTGGTTCTACATTATAAGAAACCCGGCTGCCCAAACGGAGACGTCATTTCTAATAAGAGTGACCCGCCAGATGGAGCTCCAGTGAACAACCCTTATTTTGATAGACAATAGCCAGTTACTTTATTATTGTGCAGGGGACTTTATCGCCAATGGGTATGATTTTTGTTTCGGACTGTAGTTATTAAAAAGGATGACCTGGTTCTTGTTGTCCCAGCTTTTCCTTTGTGCTGTGATCTATCATTCCTGGACCCGACCACAAGACATAAAACACAGTTTTAAAAGAAATTATACAAAGAAGCACTATATAAAAACAAACCAAATGATGCAAAGTAAACTCCTGGTAACATACCGCATGCAAAAATTAACAGTATAAAATAATTGACAATATATAAAATAGGACAGCATAGTGGTGTATGTTTTAACACTACAGCATCACAGACATACCATTCTGGGTTCCAAACCCTTGCCTGAAATTTTCCTAATGTCTGCTTATTTTTGTTCTTCTACATTTCTCCTTCCACATCCCAGAGACATGCGGGTTAGTTGGGGACTCTAAATTGGCCCCGCTGTGAGCAAGTGTGCCCTGTGAAGGACTGGCACCCTGTTCAGAACTGGTTCCTATAGTGCCATCATAAAAGTATTCAGACCCCTTCATATTTTTCATATTTCCTATGTTACAGCCTAGTGTTAAAATCATTTAAATTCATTTTTTCTCTCATCAAGCAACCCTTAATATCCCAGAATGACAAATCAAAAACAGGATTTTAGGAATTTTTGCAAAAGTTATTAAAAATAAAAAAACTATAAACAAGAATTCAGACCCTTTACATTAACCAGGTTTCCATCCAAGGAGTTTTTGCGAAAAAATATTTAGCGCTTCAAATTTTAGCTGATGAAAATGCTAATTATCGATAAAATGTTGTACATGTCGACATAATATTTTTCCATTTAACTTTAGCACATAAATTCCATATCGATACTTCAGATGTCGCAAAAACTACATTGGAAACACTTTTTGTCGGAAAAAAAGGGCTTTAACGCAAATAAATGTGTCACATGATACATTTTCATCACGTGCAATCAAAATGGGAATAGCGGAGCGGTTCGCATGGTCTGATGAAGAGACTCGTTATTTCTCGTGATGAGCCAATGCAGTAGCGGATAGGCTGGGGTCTCCTGCTGCTAAAAGGGGTACCTGAACTCCCTCCACATCAACTGTAGCCTGGGGGTGTCTCTCAGGATGTCTAAATAATACAAAAACCGCAAAGGTAATTTACTGTGCCAGTCAAAATATTTAATAAACTGTGTGTTTCATTATCTAAACATTTTTTTCTTATTATTAAATGACAGATGTTTTAGCATATATGAGAAATTCTCTCATTAATATTAACTTTAGTTTTTTTTTTTATTAAACGTCGTTATTTTGTATTAATTAAAATTTCAGTTTTAATTAAAAACCTTAAGGGAAGCAGGTTACAGTACTAATTCAGTTGTTATCACACTGAGAAGGGATGTTGAAAGGTAGGCTCACCTGTACAGATCCGATGTTGCAAACACGGCTGCATCATGGGCACTTCCAGGAATGCCAACGCAAATGTCTCGTTTCATGCACATGTCATCAACAAGGGCCTGGAGAACAATAGATGGCCACCCTTTGTGATTAATGTAATCGTGGTAGCCTTCCGTCGGGGGAAGAATAGGCACATGCGTGCCATCCAGCGCACCGTAAATCTGTGGCACAAGATGCACCAAGGAATTGCGGTATGCAATTTCATTGGCCTCCGCTACAGTCGGAAGTCTGATATAACGGCGCATTAATTTTTCTTTAATAGCGGTGCACACAGCATATACACAATCGATGGACAGAGTTTTACTAACCCCGAAAGTTTCTCCAACTACTCTATACTCGGTGCAGGTTGCCAGCTTGTAAAGGGCGATGGCAATCCGCATTGGGGTTGGAACCGGTGGTTGGTGGCAACCTGTGATGGCCGCAACATCAGGACTGATGAATCCACACAACATCTCAAACATCGGCCGTGTCATTCTAAAATGTTGCAGCCAGAGATTTTCTGTAAAGTGTCTCTCCACCACCTCCATCCAGAAGGTCTTATTCCGTCGTCTCTCCCATACCCGTGGGTTTCGTCCCACTGGGGTACTTCCTTCGAGCTCTAGGGCTATCAGACAAGCAACTGCTTCATTCTGCTGTCGTCTTCGGATATTATGTACAATTCCAATTATTTGTTAAACTGAAATAACAGTAAGCTGGCAAATTTCAAAAAACTGTCTGAATAATCTCTCCATTTCTTTGTTTCTTTGTTTAGTGGAGGGGGTGTAACGTGGAAAACAAAAGGTAGACATTTTGTGACATACACAAAATTATGTATGGAAACGGGTCAAGGGCAGATTTTTTTTCGCGATACAACAAAACTTATGCGACAGTTCGTTTTGGAGGGGATGACGTCATCACGCACACCATTTTATCGATAAAAAGCCAGTTGGATGGAAACAGGCTGGAGACAGCAAATTTCGCGCAAATCTTTTTTACGTATATTCTGCTTGTCGATAACAAAACGTCTCAAAAAACTGGATGGAAACTTGGCTAATGACACTTTATGACACTTGAATTTTGACTCACATACATCCCATTCTAGAGATCATCACTGAGATGTTTCTACACCTTCTTTGGGGACCACCTGTGGTCAATTCAATTGAATGCACATAATGAAGAAAGGCACACACCTCTCTATAGAAGGTCCCACAGTTGGCAATGTGTATCAGAGTAGCAAGCAAGCCATGTGGTTGAAGATCTGCCTGCAGAGCTTAGAGACAGGATTGCGGCAAGGGACAGATCAGGTGAAGGATACAAAACATTCCTGCAGCACAGAAGTCTCCCAAGAGAATAGTGGCCTCCATAATGTTTAAATTAAATAATTATGGAAAAACCACAACTCTTTAAAGATCCAACCACCCGGCCAAACTGAGCAATCATGAGAGAACAGCCACGGTAATAAAGATGACTAAAGAACCCACTCATCACTCTGGTTGAGCACCAGGAATCTTATGTGCTACAAGTCAGCCTTCTTCATACATAAAATCCAGGGCCATTTCATGGCTTAAAGGGCTAAACTGTGTGATGGATGGAGCACCTGGGTGGGCATCCTGGCAGGGATGGGGCAAGGTTCCTTACTTGGATTAGAGTCCAGCCCTTCAGAAGCAAGAAAAAGAAAGGCAGGGATCATCCTGTCTCGGCCAGGAGGCAAGCACGAGATGCCAGAATGGAAGCTGGTACATGGGCATCTGTTTAGATTCCTTACCTGGCCAGGAGACCAACATAATAGCAAAATTGGAAGGAGTTAAACTACTTGGACTGTTTGCTCCCCTGATATGTTAAATGAATACATCCCTGAGCTAAGATCTCCACAAGGACACCTGCAGGGCATGCTGCGACCTGTAGTCCCATGGGGAAGACCTGTTAGGTTCCATGGTGACTGCAAGGATAGCTGCTGGGACTAGAAATTCCTCCTTTGTGGGGCTTCTTTTTGACCCAGAAGTGCTTCCAACAGGCTATGCCCAAGCACCGGGAGCACTGCAGGTCCAGGATAAAAGAAGCCCTCATGTAGGAATTTGGAGTTGGATGTGAAGGACAGACAAAGCTCACCTAGAGGAGTGGAAGAAGAAGATGTGTGATGTGTTTATGCCACTGTTGAAGCCTTCTGGAAAGATACTTGTGAAAATAAACTTTTTTATTCTACCGGGACTTTTGTCTGTGCAGTTGTGTCTGGGGTGCTGCAACACCCTTGAGTGGTCACAACTGCAATGTGTCATCATGTTTAGTACTAAAACAGGTATACTATGTAGGGTCCTCAGAGAAAGAAATGGCCCTGAAAGCAATTAATGCATTCACAGTTCAGAAGGCCATCATTAATTCATTAGGAGATCAAGAAGACAAGACTCTGTATGCCAGCAAAAGTCCTCAAACTCTCAAGTGATTAGATGGAAAATGGCTCTTGGCTCACAATCAAACAGCCAACACTAGCAGAAGAATAACAAAGGCTACTTTTGTGCAATGTAGGACATATTATCAAGAAATGAAGGGTGCTTCTGTCATCAGCAGATCTTCATAGGCTCCTTCATTTATTAGTTTTACTGGCCAACTGCTTTGTAAATCAGAATAAGTAGAAGAAGCTCTTAATGATAATGATTTGAATCTCTTCAGGATGACATGTGTGAAATTCCTCGATTTTATTACTTATAAAAATGTTCTCCATTGTAGCCAGCAAAAAAATTCTTCAAATAAGTTGCATAGTCCATAAAGGAACTGTTTACGCCATTCATTTTTTCACTGATTTGATGGTGAAGTGATGCCATTCTGAGGTAACTGTCAACTTTTGCTCTTCATTAAAATAAACATGCTACCATGCAGCCCACATGTAAATACTGTATATGCTAACGTATAAATCGGGTCTTGAAACCGAAAAATTGATCATAAAATCAGACCCTGACTTATATGCCTGTTTCAAAAATGCAACACTTATTTATTTATTTTTTTAACATCTTCTTGCCTCCTCCAATCACGCATCAGTTTCTCAGATGCATTTTTGTTGCAGCAGCACAGTTACCAATTTCTTTCGCTACTGTGATGTACCTTCCCAGTGAAAAGTGGATCCAAAGAGGGTACTAATGCCAGGCAGTAAAAAAAGTAATGCATCGTGGTATGAACTACCACAGTAACTGAGCATGAGCCAGTAGATAGTGATGGGGTTTGATCATCCAGTAGGCTGCCACATAGTTTCCAGTTAGTGATGAGTGAAACGACTCACACAAAATTCAGCATTTCACTTTGCAAAAAAATAAATTAAAAAAATAGCAAAACAAATGCTATCTTGTTTCCAAAGATTAATGTGTCTGCCTGGTATTTAGTATATAAATAAAGATCTTGGGTAAAAAACAAAATCACTGGACTCATTTCCTGCTACATGTAGACATGTTGTTAAGCCACCAGACATGTGTTTTTTGCACTGGTAAGATGATGCCCACTTTGCCATTTATGATGATAGTTTTGACAATCACAATCCACAGACCATGGAACACATCTACAGTGGGGGTGGGGCCTCAAGGCACGGGTGGGTGTGGGAGGCGGGGCTTGAGTGTATGGTGTGGGAGATTGCAGCCAGACTCTGCATTACAGAACATTACTAACAGTAGTATTCAGCAATATTACAAATTCAATTTAAAGTTGATTCATTCAAAGCTAAAAATGCTAAAAATCTCAAGTTACCATATACACTCACGCATAAGTTGGGTCTTGGAACCCGAAAAATTGATCATAAAATCAGACCCTGATTTACACGCCCGTTCAAAAATGCAACACTTATTTATTTTATTTTTTTTACATCTTCTTGCCTCCTCCAATCTCGTATCAGTTTCTCAGACGCATTGAATTTTCTTGCAGCAGCGCGGTTACCAATTTCTTTCACTACTTCAACAACTTTTAATTTAAAGCCAGCTTTGTATTTTCTTCTGATCGAACGCTTCATCATAGATAAGGGATGCTCTTTCGATAAAGGTATATGAGGGTGTGAGATACAAAAAACACAAAAAAGTGCAAACGTCGCTTAGAAATAGTTTGGGTGTTACCGCGTGGTCACGTAGGCACAATAGAGAGAGAGAGGTTAGGAGCACACGCTGATACCGCGCATTGCTGCACCCACATAGAAAACAAAGGGAGTTTGTTACTCTCTCAGGTGGGCATTAGCATATCATAATCTCTTGGACCAATAGCGTAAGTTTTCTGCATTTGACTTATATGACCGACATTATAAAATACCAGGAATTTTACAGTAAAATTAAGTCCTGACTTATCTGCGGGAGAACTTATCTGTGAGTATATATGGTAATACAAATCCTACTTCAGAGGGTTCTGTACCATCCAAGCCACTCTGAAACCTTCAAAAGCAGTCTTAAGACTCTGAATCAAAATGGAGACAGCATGGCATAATAAGTGCATCACAACTCCTTTATGTCATCTGTGCCAACAGCTCGGAAAAGGGCCACCACTGAACCTTGGGGTTTGTGGTGGGTTTAAAGAAATTGACTGCAGAAGATAAGATAGATAGATAGATAGATAGATAGATAGATAGATAGATAGATAGATAGATAGATAGATAGATAGATAGATAGATAGATAGATAGATAGATAGATAATGTCACATGCATGTGGTTGAGGGACAGCTTAAGGGTTCTGGTGATGGTAACTACCTGCCAAAGCAGGGGTTGGCACTGTTTGCAAATGCCTTTTCTCTTCCTCAATTTGTAGAAAGGAAGACTGACAGTCGGTCCATCTCTGACGTCACAACTGTTCTCCACCCTCCTGGACCCGCCCCTTCCTGCCTGGAAGCCATATGCCCAGCAGTTAGGCCATCTTTGAGTTAGTTTTGTTTTGAACATTGCTCTGAAAAGACATCTTCACATCTTGTTTGTGTGCTTTTTGTTTTCTTACAAGCCTTCAATTATATGGGGTCACCAGGGTAGTGCCCCATCCCTTTCATGCTGTTGTGTCTCCTTTTACACTATCTATCAAATTTAACACCTTTCAATCTGTGCAGACTTGTTAAAGAAATGTTGTCTGTTATATAGCACCTTTTATATCTGTGTAGCACATAGTACATTTCATGTCTTTCGATTGTGGTGCATGGCTGGTCTTGTCTGGTTGGGACGCCTCCACGCTGGAAAGACTGGGTAGGGGGAGCATATCCAGAGCATTACCTCCCCCTGGAGCACTCGGTGGCAGCCGCCCTGGGTTACAGCGGTGCCTCTTGACTCTTGCAAGGCTCCATGGGCACTGGAGTTTGGTGCCGCCCTGTTGGGTTCCATGGGTGCCGTCAGGATGTGTTGCATCTGCTGCTAAACCCTTAATTTCAGCAATTCCATCAACGAGTATCTGGAGCACTGTTGTTGCTCCGGGAGCCAGAGTCGGATGGAAGAAGACGAAGCTTGCTGGAGGAATGAAGGCAAAGAAAGAAAGAGAGAAGAAGGAAAAGAAGAAGAGAAATGTTTGGTGTGCTTAACTGCACTGTACATGTGGGAAATGGAGGAAGATGTTTCCCACAAGAAAAAAAAAAAATTTAAACGTGCGCCCTGAACTTGTGTCGTGCGTCTGTCTGTGTCGGGGTCGGGCGGCAGGAGCGCCCCCTGCAGGCCACACAATCTATCCTACTATCCTTCTAAATGGCTGAAAGTTTGTTGTCCTGGGCCTAGACTGAATTGCCCTTTTTGTAATTTCTTTTTTACTTATTTGATTTATATTTAGCAAGCTAAATCCATGAACAGGACTAGTTAAAAACAAGTGCTAGTAAAGAAGCTAATCAGATGGCAAGAAGCTAATTACAGCAGTTGCCTCACGTAGCCTTATGGATTATTTTCTGAAGATGTTTTCAGTTTCTGTTCTCCAGTGTGGAGTGAATCCAGCAGCTATTGGCTGCGTTAATGAACTGTAGCTATGACAGTTGCCACCTCTCCAAGTGCAGCTGGGCTTTTTGTGTTACCAAGACACTTACTGCTAAACAGGAATTCCCAAACCGAAAGCTGCCTTGTTTCTAATGAAGTGTTTTCTATACAGCACTGGCTTTGCTGGTGTAAATAAAGCCAATTATTGGCTGTATATAAACATTTTGTTACAGTTTCACAAGGTGACATTTTAAAAAATAAACATATAAATATTTACATGCATACAATATCGGCAATAATCTAGTTCAAGATTTCAGGGGAGCAGAGCCTATCCTGGTAGCACTGACAACAAAAGACAAACAAAACTCGGTAAGGATGCCAGCCCACTGTTGAACGCACACACATCAGGCCAATTTAGAGTGTTAAATTAACTCGAATGTCTTTGGGAAAATAAATAAATAAATAAAGTACCTGAAGAAAAAAAAAGCATGCAGTCATAAAGAGGATGTGTTAACTCTGTATAGGTTTATAGTGTGGCTACTGTCACAGTGTAATTCTTACTTGCACGTGCTGATCAATGTAGACAGGGACTGGCCAGTAGCACCTGGATGGGAGACCTCCTGGAGACCCCAAGTGTGCTTATGGGCAACACCAGTCTGCAAGCACTCTATCTTGACTGATACTTGACATAAAACACACAGCCAGTATCTAAATTGGGTTTCTATTTTTTTTTAAACTGGGACTACACTTTCTGATCAATGAGAAAATAGTAACTTACTCAATGAATGTATAAGATACTTTAAATATGTTTGGGACAAAGAAACATTTTTCCTTGATTTGCCCCTCTGCTTCACAGTTTAAAATTACAAATCAAACAATTGAGATGTGATTAAAGTGTAGACTTTCATTTAAGTGGAATTGCAAACATTTCAGTCACACCATGTAGAAATGACAACACTATGTCTACACGGTCCCCCCATTTCAGGGCACCATGATGTTTGGGACACAGCAATGGCAGGTCTATTAAAGCCATCATATTTAATACTTTATCGTGTATCCCTGGCATGCAATGACTGCTTGAAGTCTGTGATTCATCAGCATCACCAGGTGCTGAGGGTCTTCTCTGGTGATGCTCTGCCAGGCCATCTTCAGCTCCAGGTACCTTGACCCCTTAAGTTTTCTCTTCAGCATATGGAAGGCCTGCTCAATTGGATTTAAATCAGGTGACTGGCTTGGCCATTCAAGAATTTTCCAGTTTTTAGCTTTGAAAAACTCCCGTGCTCCCTCAGCAGTCTGTTTAGTTCATTATCTCGTTGTAGGATGAAGCCTCGACCAATAAATTTGGAGTCATTCACTGAGAACTTGAGCACATCAGACGTTTCTCTACACACCTCAGAATTCATTCTGCGACAAGCGTCAGCAGTTACAACATCAATGAAAAGAAGTGTGTCAGGACCTGTGGCAGCCATATATGCCCAAACCATAACACCTCCAGCACCATGTTTAACAGATGAGGTGGTCTGCTGTGGGTCTTGCGCAGTTCCTCTTCGTCTCCATACTTTGCTCTCGCCATCACTTTGACGAGGTTCATCTTTGTTACTTCTGTCAACAAGACCTTTTTCTGATTTTTTTCACAAACTATAATCTGGCCATCCTGTTTTTGTGGCTAACTAGTGGTTTGCGTCTTGCAGTGTGTCCTCTGTTTTTCTGTTTATTAAGTCCTCTGCTGATAGTCGTCTTTGACTTATGCACATCTGCTTCCTGAAGACTGTGTATCATCTGTCACACAGGGGTTTGGACCTTTTTCTTCACCTTAGCAAGGATTCTCCTGTCATCAGCAGTGAGGTCTTCCTTGGCCTACCAGTCCCTTTGTGATTTCTGAGCTCACCAGTACCTTCTTTCTTCTTAATGATATTCCAGACCATTGATTTGGGTATGCTGAAGGTTTTCCCAATGTGTCTAATGGTTTTATTCTTGTTTTTCAATCTCAAAATGGGTTCTTTGACTTTCATAGGCACAGCTCTTGCCCTCATGTTGACCAATGACAACTCCAGACTCCAAAGGGTAGAAGCAAGCCGAGGAATCTTATGCAGCAATATAAACCACATGAGGAATCCCAAACACCTGGGACACCAATTTTCCTAAACATTATGGTGCCCTGAAATGGGGGCCCATGTAGAGTAAGTGTTGTGGTGTGACCAGATCATTTGCCAATACCCTTAAATGAAAGTCAGCAATGTGCACTTTAGTCACGTCTGAATTGTTTGACTTGTAATTTTAAACTTTGGAGACAAGGGGTAAGTCATGGAAAAATGTTTGATAGTCCCAAACAATATGCAGGGCTCTGTGTAGAAGATAAACATTTCTTGCTAAATTACATTACATTGCATTAGCCATTAAACTATATCCTACAGTTTTGTGCAGAAAAGTGGTACCAGATATCATGGGTGTAAGATTTAACTCTGTCATATTTGTAAGTGTGTGTGGCACTGTGAGCCTATTGGAATGTCTATTTGTCCATTCATCCAATACTGATTCCACTTAATCTATAATTAGGAAGTCTGTGCCAGCGGCACCATGAAAAATTATCATTAGGCATACAGAACTACACAAGTCAAAGTTTGAGATAACAATTAACATCTGGGGGTTTTCTGTTGCAAAATAGAGTACATGTCAATATGTACATTAATTATTTGAAAAGTAAGCACTGTTCCATTATAACATACTAGGGGGCTTCGCCCCCTGCTCGCTTTGCTCGCCAACCCCTGTGTTTGGTTAATCGGATATACAATTTTTTTTTTTTTTTTCTTTGGAATTGTTTCAATTTCATTATTTGCACTTTTACTTTAAGGCTTCATTTAAAAACAATATTTTCTGGAGACACATTGTGTCAATGCAAGTATAACTGCCCGTGAGTGAATATTGTTTGTTTCTCTAATAAATAATCCAACTTTTTCTAATGTTTGTCCCTGTGATTTATTGATTGTCATAACAAAAGCTATTCTCACAGTAAACTGTAAACATTTTAATACGAATGGCATATCACAATCTCCTTTGGTGTGTAATGTTATTCACAGAACATACTGTATACATTGCCTTTCTTTTTGCCTGTTAAAATTTGCATCGCTTCTCCGTGATCATCAATATACACCTGACCGAACTGTGTATTCTTTGAGATTCAACTTGTCGTTGCTTTAACTGTTGCGGGACCACAGATTCTCATAGCGTATGGTCTATTATTGTGTAAATCCACATTTTGTGCATACGAATGATGCGAATGCGAAAAGACTCTACTCTTTGCCTTTTATTTCTGACCTTGATTTGTCCTGCCCTTTTTTTAATTACACTTGGTTCCGATGGTTAATCACCTTTTGTTTTGCGGTAATGCGATCTTTTCTTTTTTTTTGATACTGTAGCGACTGACATGATAAAGTGTGTGGAGCGGGACCCGGACACAGACAGACGGACAACCGTTTTGCACCCAACACACTCATTTATTTACAAACTATTTACAATTATTTTAGTGAACAACCCAGTGCCTCCAGCACCGATTCCCCAAAGTCCAGGCCTCACAGTCTCTAGTGCCTTCCTTCTGGCCGCCTCCACTCCTCTCTCTCTCTGAACTCCGTCCTCTTCCACCCGACTCTTGCTCCCGAATGAATATAGCAGCCCAGATGGGCTCCAGCTGCTTCCTGGCAATCCTCCGCGGACACACCCCCGTGTGGCAGAAGTGCCGGCTGTGCACCCTGAAGCCCTCCAGGTGTCCCCAGTCTTCCTCCTCCCAGCATTTCCTGGTGTGGCAGAAGTGCTGAGGTCCAGGGCTCTTCAGGCACCGGGGTGCCCCCTGGCGATAACCACGGGCCCCTACAGGGTTGGGCTTCCAAGCCCTCTACCCGTGGCCCCCAACACAACCAGGGTGGTTGCCCCTTCATGGTCTGGAGGAGGCACAAGCCCTCCTCCGGTCCTCCTGGGCGTCCCAGCTGGTACCACATCCAGCCGCCCACCACAAGTGTCACAAAAGTTTTACTTGAACAATCGCTGACTTCGCAACCCCAAACACAACTTTCTAGCACCCTCTCCAATCCCTCAGCCCCCGCATCTCGCCGCTTCCCCCCTTACCGCATCAATCAATACCCCGCTATCAGTCTTCCGTGCTGTACTCCGCCCTCCGTCAATCGCACCGAACAGTCACTTAAAACCAAAAAGGCCGCAACCTAGCTGGGACGCTACAATACTTTAGAATTTTACTGGTTTCATAATCTATCTGCCTTTTTTTCTGCCCAACGCCTTTGGGTATCTGTTCTCCGTATTGTCCTTATACGCTTTATATGTGTTGAGAGCACAGGATGTGTGTGCACTACGTGCTTTTACACGACTGACTGTTTTTGATACATGTCCTCCTGTATGATATCTGTTGTAAGTAGGGCGACTCTTGCAAGAATCTCATGTTCCACGTCCCCGCGAGACGGCCCTGGGACAATCTCTTGGCACCAAGCCTCATGTTTATGGTCCTTTTGTCACGCGGGTCTTTTAAATGTCTTCTGAGAGAAGATCACGTATTGTAGCCTTGCTTTTGCCTTCCAGGATTTCTTTTTATAATAGAGAGATACAGTGGAGCTTCAGGTCACTACCGTACTGTAATTTGTTCCAAAACTCTGGTCGCAACCCGATTTGGTTTTGACCCGAAGTAATTTCCCCCATAGGATTGTATGTAAATACAGTGTAATAGTAAACTAAATGTAAAAACATTGAATAACACTGAGAAAACCTTGAACAGAGCAAACTAACAATACAAGAGTTCACGCTACAGCCTTACGAACCGCTCGATGTAAACACTTTCTTTTTAATGAGTTTTAAGCACAGGGAAAAAAATTTTCATTTGAAAAATCTGTAATTTATACAAAAACTAACCATAAACAACCAAGAAAACTAACCTTGCATGAGTCAAGTTCTGGCATGAAGGAAGTGAGGAGGAACTGGGTGGAGAGGAGATTACAGTGTTGAGGTAAAGTCCCTCTGTGCGATTTACGTCTGACCGAGAACAATGTGCAGTACATGGAGAGACTGAACATGTGTGGAAATCACCGGTGCGTACGAACCGGAAGGGAAACGAAATAGAGCACAAACAGTTCACAGCGAGTGCACAGGGAGAGGCTGAACACGTGCAATAATCATGGGCATGTATGAACCAGAAGGGAAACTGGCTTATTCTTCACCCGAGTGTGTGGTCGTGAACAGATGCAAAAGTTTGGCAAACTTTTTGGTCGTAACCCGATCTGTACGTGTTCCGAGACGTTCGTGACCTGAGGTTACACTGTACAGGGTGGTCCGGATCTAATTATGCAGATCCAGATCATCTGGATGACTTTGATTTATGCGAGGACAATTCCAGTTCAGCGCGAAGGCGATTCTTCATGTCATCAATTTGCACACTTCTCGATAGTCCGGGATTTTTCAGGTGATTTTCTATGTAATAAATATAATAAGTTATAGCGTAATGAAAATTGCATAATTAGATCTGGACCACCCTATATCTTTGTGAATTACACTGGACAATTAAGATTTTTCTTCCAGCACTTTTGGGGAATCTTAAGGATTTCATCCTGCTGATCACAAACCACGCCTTTAAATTTTCCTACCGCACATTGTTTTATTGCAATTGCAGATTTTTGTGATTTCCTCTCAGATTCAAAGTATACATATACAGTGGTGTGAAAAACTATTTGCCCCCTTCCTGATTTCTTATTCTTTTGCATGTTTGTCACACAAAATGTTTCTGATCATCAAACACATTTAACCATTAGTCAAATATAACACAAGTAAACACAAAATGCAGTTTTTAAATGATGGTTTTTATTATTTAGGAGAAAAAAATCCAGACCTACATGGCCCTGTGTGAAAAAGTAATTGCCCCCTGAACCTAATAACTGGTTGGGCCACCCTTAGCAGCAATAACTGCAATCAAGCGTTTGCGATAACTTGCAATGAGTCTTTTACAGCGCTCTGGAGGAATTTTGGCCCACTCATCTTTGCAGAATTGTTGTAATTCAGCTTTATTTGAGGGTTTTCTAGCATGAACCGCTTTTTAAGGTCATGCCATAGCATCTCAATTGGATTCAGGTCAGGACTTTGACTAGGCCACTCCAAAGTCTTCATTTTGTTTTTCTTCAGCCATTCAGAGGTGGATTTGCTGGTGTGTTTTGGGTCATTGTCCTGTTGCAGCACCCAAGATCGCTTCAGCTTGAGTTGACAAACAGATGGCCGGACTTTCTCCTTCAGGATTTTTGGTAGACAGTAGAATTCATGGTTCCATCTATCACAGCAAGCCTTCCAGGTCCTGAAGCAGCAAAACAACCCCAGACCATCACACTACCACCACCATATTTTACTGTTGGTATGATGTTCTTTTCTGAAATGCTGTGTTCCTTTTACACCAGATGTAACGGGACATTTGCCTTCCAAAAAGTTCAACTTTTGTCTCATCAGTCCACAAGGTATTTTCCCAAAAGTCTTGGCAATCATTGAGATGTTTCTTAGCAAAATTGAGACGAGCCCTAATGTTCTTTTGCTTAACAGTGGTTTGCGTCTTGGAAATCTGCCATGCAGGCCGTTTTGCCCAGTCTCTTTCTTATGGTGAAGTCGTGAACACTGACCTTAATTGAGGCAAGTGAGGCCTGCAGTTCTTTAGACGTTGTCCTGGGGTCTTTTGTGACCTCTCGGATGAGTCGTCTCTGCGCTCTTGGGGTAATTTTGGTCGGCCGGCCACTCCTGGGAAGGTTCACCACTGTTCCATGTTTTTGCCATTTGTGGATAATGGCTCTCACTGTGGTTCGCTGGAGTCCCAAAGCTTTAGAAATGGCTTTATAACCTTTAACAGACTGATAGATCTCAATTACTTCTGTTCTCATTTGTTCCTGAATTTCTTTGGATCTTGGCATGATGTCTAGCTTTTGAGGTGCTTTTGGTCTACTTCTCTGTGTCAGGCAGCTCCTATTTAAGTGATTTCTTGATTGAAACAGGTGTGGCAGTAATCAGGCCTGGGGTGGCTACGGAAATTGAACTCAGGTGTGATACACCACAGTTAGGTTATTTTTAACAAGGGGGCAATTACTTTTTCACACGGGGCCATGTAGGTTTGGATTTTTTTTTCTCCCTAAATAATAAAAACCATCATTTAAAAACTGCATTTTGTGTTTACTTGTGTTATATTTGACTAATGGTTAAATGTGTTTGATGATCAGAAACATTTTGTGTGACAAACATGCAAAAGAATAAGAAATCAGGAAGGGGGCAAATAGTTTTTCACACCACTGTATAAGAGGGGACCCAAAAATAACTTTAAATAATTTTTTAAAAATTGTGCATTTTTCTGAACATTTACACAATGTAATCACCCTCAAAATACTCTCCCTGAGACACAATACACTTGTCCCACCGCTATTTCCACTGTTCAAAACTGTTCTGAAACTCTTAAAAAATGTTAGCCTTCAGTGTCTCTGTTGTTTGCTTCTTGACCTCCTCTACATCCTGAAAACGCTTTCCTTTAAAGTCTCTCTTTATTCTTGAAGATAAGAAAAAATCGCAGTGTGCAAGGTGTGGAGAGTAGGGGGGGAGGACTGTTGAGAAACTGCCACACACTCAATGCTGTGTGGGCGAGAGTTTTGTCGTAATGCAGAAGCCACTCGCCTGATCTCCACAATACGGGTTGTTTTCTCCACACTGCATCACACAATCTCTTGAGCACTCTAAGATAAAAACCCTTGCTTGGATTAAAGCTTCTTCCTTGAAAGCCTATTAAAGCATTCTGACAGTTTCTGCCGCTGTTTCCCCCAAAAGGAAACAGAACTTGATGCAAACACGTTATTCTTTCAAGTTTGCCATCACAAAATCGATGAAGACGGTAACAGAGGCACAAGAAAAAAAATGACACTGACCCTACAGACCTTTTACCAAGGACGCCGCTTGGCCAAATGATGCAGAGGGCAGTCGAGTACATGCACCTAGCCGGCAAATGTCGGAACTAACGCCCCTCCAGCCTCCAGAAATACTGTAGATTCTTGTTATTTTTGGGTCCCCCCTTCGTACAGCACAAGACCTTCAAGAGGATCATCTGTGGTGATCTAAAAGTAGTGGCACTGCAGTTTGGATATCACAAGTGCTGTAAGTGTGTAATTAATGAATGGGATAGCCATGCTAAAGAGTCTCACTACAAGAACTGGCTGCTCTACAAGTATTTGTCTCCAAGGATGAAAAGTGTAGCATATAAACCATGTATCGACCCAACAGAGATATTTTTGTCTCTTCTTTATATAAACCTTGGATAGATGAAAAATTTTGTAAAAGCGATAAACAAGGAAGGTAAAGGATTTTGGTGTTTGAGACATATTACCATGAATAACTGATGCCAAGATTTAGGAAGACATTTTAAATCAGACACCTCATCAATAGCCACATTTACATGTGCCTCAGTTCACAACAACCAGGTTTCCAAAATGCCATATATACCCTTATTCCGGTTACACAAATCGGGTGTTTGGGCACTGCAAAATCGTATTACCAAAAGTAGATTTCTTTGAAAAACAAAATACAAAACAAATATGTGCCATGTAAACCCTTAACCAGGTTACTGTCAAGGAGTCTGCGCACTCTGCCAGCACTCTGTCAGCTTCCACATGTACAGTGATACCTTGGTATACGTTCGCTTTGGAATAAGTCCAACTTGGTATACAGTACGTCCTGTTTGGACATGAATAATTTTGCTTGGTATACGACCTTTGTTTGGAATACGACTTGCATGCTACCCTTGTTTACTTCTCTCTCGACACAAAGCCACGACTGCCCACGAGCGTCAGTACAGCAGTTGCTAGCATTTAGTGAACAACCCGCATGCTACCTGCTGTATATGATTGTTCAATGATGCTTTTGTCCATTGCTTTATGTTCGGGTGTTGATTGCTATGGTCTGCGTCTTTTGAGACGTATGACTGCCAGAGGGAGGGGTGTGGTTTAGAAGGCACGCTGTATGGAGAGTTGGTTAAACATGGTTCAAAATAAACAGCATTCGAAACTAGAGAACACTACACTACCCATGTTTACCTCTCTGGAGACAAAGCCACGACTGCCCACGAGCATCAGTACGCCAGTTGCTTGCATTCAGTGAACAGCCCGCGCTATAACTCACTGCGAATTTTCACGTGATTTTGTGTTTTTTCGTGTAAATTTGAATTGATTGTTGAAAAGTATGAAGGTGGCATGCTGTATCTGGGACATGGCTGCTGCATACCGTATGCCGAGAACGACGGTATCTACGATTGTGAAAAAAAAAAGACGTTATTAAAAAGTAAAGTGAGGTTTCATCTAATTGCTTTTGTATTTATGTATTTTAGTATTAAGCAGTGTTTAAATTATTTTATACAACCCCATCAATTTATAATATGCCAATAACAATAGGATTTTTTTTCATGGGAACAGATGAATCATTTTCCCTTTATTTCTTATGGAAAAAATTAATTTGGTATAAGTCAAAGGGTCTGGAACGGATTAAGGACGTATACTGAGGTACCACTGTACTGTATTTGCGTCACACACACTTTCAGAGACCCCGGGTAGAAGCTTCCACAAAATACAAATGTTCAGGCGATTGCATTATTCCTTCTCTTGGCTGAAATGATCTGCCTCGATATTTCAGAAAATGCTAAATTTATGTTGATGAGCTGAACGCACAGTACTAAGTTCGGGAATCCACTCTTGAGAGCAGTGTGGTAATACACGTTATGTAGTCCAATTCCTTTTTAAAGTAACCTGTCTTAATATTTATTTTATTGAAGTTAAAATACTTGAGTTATTCATTGGTCAAGAGTTCTGTTGATTTTCTGGTTAAGACCCTTTGCTTTGATTCTTATGGTGTCGGTTTTTTAGACCTACTTTTAGGCCTGATGACATGTCGACCTTGATTATTGATTAACAAACTTTGCGTGACTTTTCACAACATTTCTTCTCCAGATCCTTGTTCATAGCAAAATCTGCTTCAAATTTTCTATTGCAGAATATTTTCCATGTAGTTTTATTAATTTAATCATTACTTAATAAATAGGGAGACATGGTGGCGCAGTGGTAGCGCTTCTGCCTCGCAGTAAGGAGACCTGGGTTCGCTTTCCGGGTCCTCCCTGTGTGGAGTTTGCATGTTCTCCTCGTGTCTGCGTGGGTTTCCTCCCACAGTCCGAAGACATGCAGGTTAGGTGCATTGGCGATCCTAAATTGTCCCGAATGTGTGCTTGGTGTGTGGGTGTTTGTGTGTGCCCTGCGGTGGGCTGACACCCTGCCTGGGATTTATTCCTGCCTTGCGCCCTGTGTTGGCTGGGATTGGCTCCAGCAGACCACCATGACCCTGTGTTAGGATATAGCGGGTTGGATAATGACTGACTGACTGACTATTATAATTCTAGCAGTGCCGGGTGTAAGGCGCTTGTACCAGTATGCACCTATACTGGTATGCCACTGCAGGGCTCAGTCACAGCCAAGTAGAAAAGGTGTGCTGCATGCAATCCGGTAACAGAAACCTTAATTTGGTTAAACATACTTATAAAACACAAGAAAATGATCACAGACGTCACGCTTATTTTCAGATTCAAGCAGTTGATAATGATGTTTAACTCTTTTTTGCAGTTTAATGACATTGGGGCATTTTGAAATGGGAGAACTCCGGGAGATTATTTGCCCATGTGAATGCAGATTTTTAGGAAACCAGGTTTCTGCCTTAAAAAGGTTGGTCACCATATGTGACACGGTTATGTTTGTGCATGTAAACACACTTGAAGATAAGCAGTTTGAAGATCTGCTAGTGGAAAATCACATGGAAGGGAGTTTTCTTGGCAACTACAGAGTACCAAATTACATCCAACTGGTAGGCAACGTGCTTCAAGCATCCAAAAACCATGAAGTGCAACATGTCACTAAAGATTAATTTCCTGCATTCACACTTGGACATCTTCCCTGCTAATCCTGGTGCAGTAAGTGATGAAAATGTTGAATGGTTTCACCGGGACATTGCAATGATGGAACAATGGCTTCAGGGCAAGTGGACTCCATCAGTGCTGGATGACTCTTATTGTTCACTGAAATGAGAAACTTCCATTGCTGAGTACAAATGAAAATCAGCAGGAAATCACTTTAGCTCACTTAAACTAATGCAACTTGTCAGGATCATTAACTAATTAAACACTTAAAAAGTGAACTTCATGTTTCTCCAAATTCAGTCAATCTGAAATTGGATTTGTGTTCATTTTGAAGCTGTCTATCATACAGTGCATCCGTAAAGTATTCACAGCACATCACTTTTTCCACATTTTGTTATGTTACAGCCTTATTCCAAAATGGATTAAATTCATTTTTTTCCTCAGAATTCTACACATAACACCCCATAATGCCAACGTAAACAAAATTTACTTGAGATATTTGCAAATTTATTAAAAATAAAAAAATTGAGACAGCACATGTACATAAGTATTCACAGCCTTTGCCATGAGGCTCCAAATTGAGCTGAGGTGTCTCCTGTTTCCCCTGATCGTCCTTGAGATGTTTCTGCAGCTTCATTGGAGTCCACCTGTGGTAAATTCAGTTGATTGGACATGATTTGGAAAGGCACACACCTGTCTATAGAAGGTCCCACAGTTGACAGTTCATGTCAGAGCACAAACCAAGCATGAAGTCAAAGGAATTGTCTGTAGACCTCCGAGACAGGATAGTCTCAAGACACGAATCTGGGGAAGGTTACAGAAACATTTCTTGCTGCTTTGAAGGTCCCAAATAGCACAGTAGCCTCCATCATCCATAAGTGGAAGAAGTTCGAAACCACCAGGACACTTCCTAGAGCTGGCCGGCCATCTAAACTGAGCGATCGGGGGAGAAGGGCCTTAGTCAGGGAGGTGACCAAGAACCCGATGGTCACTCTGTCAAAACTCAAGAGGTCCTCAGTGGAGAGAGGAGAACCTTCCAGAAGGACAACCATCTCTGCAGCAATCCATCAATCAGGCCTGTATGGTAGAGTGGCCAGACGGAAGTCACTCCTTAGTAATAGGCACATGGCAGCCTGCCTGGAGTTTGCCAAAAGGCACCTGAAGGACTCTCAGCCCATGAGAAACAAAATTCTCTGGTCTGATGAGACAAAGATTGAACTCTTTGGTGTGAATGCCAGGCGTCACGTTTGGAGGAAACCAGGCACCGCTCATCACCAGGCCAATACCATCCCTACAGTGAAGCATGGTGGTGGCAGTACATGTGATTTCTCAGTTTTTTTTTATTTTTAATAAATTTACAAAAACCTCAAGTAAACTTTTATCATGTTGTCATTCTGGAGTGTTGTATGTAGAATTCTGAGAAAAAAAATGTATTTAATCCATTTTGGAATAAGGCTGTAACAGAACAAAATGTGGAAAAAAGTGATGCGCTGTGAATACTTTCCGGATGCACTGTAGTTGGCAAAATTTTCTGGAGGCAGAACTGTTTAAAAAATATTTTGTCCAGTGAAATCTGGCATTACCTGGGAAATGTATATCCGGAAGTGGTTAGATCAGGCACTGATACCTTATCCTTAAACATCACCAGAAAAGTCTAGAAAACCCAGATATAGCTAGGAAGGGAGTGATTGACTGCTATATTGTGTACCCGTTTGTATAGGGACTTGCACAAGGTCAGGTTAATGGTG
Organism: Polypterus senegalus; assembly: GCF_016835505.1. Taxonomy (NCBI): domain Eukaryota; kingdom Metazoa; phylum Chordata; class Cladistia; order Polypteriformes; family Polypteridae; genus Polypterus; species Polypterus senegalus. The sequence continues at coordinate 122,708,038 of NC_053168.1, forward strand.
GGTTGAAAAAGTGTTTTGTTTTAAGTTGGTAAATGTCTTGTGTTCCATGTTTTGCACCAAATCAAAGTCAATTCTGGTATGTTTCACATGCTAGCAATAAAGTGATTCTGATCTCATTCTGAAGGGAGTGATTGACTCCTACATTGTGTGCCAACTCAGTCACACTCTTGGACTGTAAGACTTGTAATTGACAGATTCCCCGTCTAAAAGTGTCTGTCTGATCCTGCAGCTGTATAAAATAAGACAATGACTCTTCTGCTCTTATGGATCTCATCATTGCATTGTACACTAATGGAGCCTCAACCTACCAAAAACAAAGGTCTTCAAAATGGCAAAGTTAACCAGAACATGGAATGGATATCTAAACTCACCACAGGCAGTGCCAAGGCTGCAATTTAATCCTAGAGATATGAGGCAGCTGTCCCAACTGCTGCTCCTCTGAGAATTTCCTTTCTGTGGTTTAATGAATAGATATACGAGGGGGGGACCCAAAAATAACCAGAATTTTGTTGTTGTTAGGTTGGTATTTGTAGTACGTGGTTGGGCCGCTAGGGCGATCTAGTTACACTCCTCACAAGTCAGTCTGCCAAGTGCCATCAGTCTGGAAGGTTGTACTTGTGTTCAGTGAATTTTGTAAAAGTAGTTTTGTGCAAGCGTCGTTTTTTTACAATGGCCGATTATCGTGAGCAACGCACGGCAGTGAAATTTTGTTTTCTTCTTGAAAAAAGTGTTGCAGAAACTATTGTTATTGAAACGGTATGACAACCCTGAACCACCCACCCTACTCACTGGATTTAGCTCCGTGTGATTTCTTTTTGTTCCCTCGGATGAAAAAAGACTTGAAAGGAAGGCGTTTTGCTGACGTCGAAGAGGTAAAACAAGAAATGACCAGAACATTAATGGCCATTACTACAGACGAATTTAAAAAATGTTTCGAACAATGGAACAAACGGTTAGATAAGTGTATTTCCGCCAATGGAGAGTACTTTGAAGGAGACTAATTGTAGTTTGTACAGAAAATTAAACTGAAGAAGTTTTCAAAATATTTCCAGTTATTTTTGGGTCACCCCTCGTATACAAGAAAATATAAGAATAAATCTCTCTATTATAAAAAAAATCTTGAAAGGAGACGAGATGTGAGTTTCTCAGAGAGACACTTTCATGTCCCGGGACACAAGACTTTGTGCCAAGAGATTTAACCACACCCAGGGCCAGAAATAAAAGACAAAGAGTAGATAACAAAGTAGATTGTCGTAAAGAATTCAAAAATGTTTGCGCAGTACAGGAGATTTTAGAGACAGAAACATTATTCAAACAGTTGTGGCGAGTGGCTGGGGGTGGTACCCAGTCGGGATGCCCAGAAGGACCGAAGAAGGGATCACGCCTCCTCCGGACCACGAGGGGGTGACTGCCCTGGTGGCTATGGGGACCACGGGAAAGGAGTATGGAAGCTCAACCCTATAGGGGCCCGTGGTCACCACCAGGAGGCACCCAGATGCGTACGCACAGAAATGTTGCGTAAGAACTTTTCCACGTTCAAATTGCGATGTATAAAACCTACACTTGGCGTAAATCCACGCACTTTTCCACGGTACCTCATACCTTGTCGTACGCAAGTTCTGGCGGCACCCAGCGTCAAAGCAGTGCTACTGTTCCTGTGTGGTTACACCTTATTTTCCTGACGCGCTTTATAAATACATAGAAACTAACCGCATATTGTTTATTAGTGTAATGCATCTGATTGTAATTAACTTGTAACAATATAATGGTAGAGGGAACAGCCATAGTATTCCAAATACCATAACTGCTTTAGCGTTGTTACTCTCACTTCTTCTTCTTCTTTCAGCTCCTCTTGTTAGGAGTTGCCACAGCGGATCATCTTTTTCAATATTTCTCTCACTGCACCACTCAGAGTATTTATATCACTGTATCTGAGTGTGAATCACAGCAGCAGCTGATCGGAAAGAGAATTATCGGTATACAGCTTCAAGGACACGCTGTCTCAGCCACTGCAAAATGTTTTAAAGCCTTTCCTGTACGGACCTCGCGGTTCAGAAACAGAAACGATATCATTTATAAGGTGAAATTCAGCAAAATATGTTTATTAAATTATACAGATAAAACTTTAACTTCATTTAAATAATCTATATTCTTCACTGGGAGTGTCATGAAGGATAGAATAATTAAACATGTACTACGAAGATATTTCAATGTTCTTTAAACGTTTTGAAGAATCGGCGCTAAGCTTACAGATGGCTTAACGTCTATTACAGAGCTGATTGTATGGCGATCGGTTACTTGGGGAAAGAAAAGCACTGACTGCAGTGATGGCTACGCCAATATATATTGAATATAAAACAGAAAGAGAAAATAACAACACAGCTAAAAACACAGCGACAAACTTCGGCAAAAGTTAAATGCTTGTGTCATGAGCACGAGGCGGCTATGCAGCCATCCACTGTGCATAAGCTACCTTACTGACGGGCGGGAAGGAGCCACCGATTCTTCCTCTGCCCAGTGCCACCACAAGCCTAGAGCCGCCCCTGATTGTACTGCTGCAATAAATTATTTCATCGAAGTGAAACCCATGTTTAATAACGTGCTTTAACTCCTATCATCATGAAAATGATATCACGTATACATCTCAGTATTTTAGTTATTCAGAGAGCTGTAATATTACGAATGTAATGGATTCTGTGTCCAGTTGGAGGAAGAGAGCCGGTTTAAGAAGCAAGTAGTGATTCACACACATAGATCACATACGAGTAGAAGATCAAATACAAAACAAAGCATTTAACGTGCTACTTTAATTACGATGTGATTTGAGAAACTGGTTAATTAAACGATTTTAAGATGAAGTTTATGATGTTCTACTTTAATGACAAAATAAACTACGTGATTAAAGTGGAAATGTCGAGATTGAAGTGGACATTTCGTGCTTTTTCCTCACTGTGTGCCTTTTTTCTCTGTACCCTAATAAGCTTTCATATGACACTCAGACAGTGGGCTTACAACTCGGCTTTTCACGGCGACTTTGATATGTGACTTCTTTTTATTTCCGGCACTGTGCGATTTGTGAATGTGAGCTTTCAAGTTTCTCCAACACGCTATGTCACTCGATCAACTTCCTTTTGTTGATTATTCCACGGTTTATTTGAACAAATAGTATGTTTTTCCTTTGCCTCCACTTGGTATTCGCTGAAATTCTTATGTTCCCCCCATGCTTTTCCCATTGTCTTTTCACAGAAGGTTGTGCTTAAGGGTGATTTATATTGATTTGCATATTCAAATAGGCGTAATTCTGGGAGGATTTGGGGCGTTACATAATGCGCGTGCACAAGCGTTAGTTTTCACGCTGATCGGGATTTATGTAGCGGAAGAACGTGGAAGTTGGAGTACGCACAGATTCCTGCATCTGGATTTTTCTGTGCGTAAGCACATTTCGGCTTTTGTGCTTACGCCATGTTATAGTGCGAGTTCTACGCACGGCGTTATACATGAGGCCCCTGGTCCTCAGCACTTCCGCCACACCCGAAGTGCTGGGGGAATGAAGACCAGGGACACCTAGAGTGCTTCCAGGTGCACGGAAGTTGATGAAAGTTCATCGGGAGGTAAGTGGAGCACATCCGGGTGAAGATTAAAGGAGCCACCTCCCTCCATTCGGAAGCTGGAGTCGGGTGGAAGAGGATGAAGTCTGGAGGAAGAGGAGTGGAGGCGGTGAAGAGAAGCATTTGTGAGAAGCCTGGACTTAAGAGTGATTGGTGCTGGGGCACTGGGTTGTGTGGTATTGGACATTTGTAAATAATAGTAATGCACAATAAACGTGTGTGTGGTGATGAAACATCAGTGTCTGCCTGTCTTTGTCCGGGCCAGTCGCCACACACTTTAAACAAACGTAAGTCTCTTTCAGGAGTGAATCAAGCTCCGTGTGTAGTCGGAGGGGACAGTTCCATCACTCAATTAAAAGAATAGAAAATTTTCCTCTTCATGGGGGTGTACTGCGGAAGCGGGACCCCCAACAGGATTAGAAGATGTCTGAAAGACAAGGCAGTGAGGCAAAAGGACAGCTGCTGTACAAGCTTTTAAATGCTCAAAGCGCAGTGCGAGATGCAGATCACACGGCACGGCAGCAGCTGATCGAGCAAAGAGGAGGTAAAAAAAAAACTGTATTTGTTTCCCATTGTATCACCGTTTAAAAGGAATGACCGTGTCTCCTTGGGATGTGTTCAGCCCCCCTCTTCACAAGCGGCAGAGACGCGAAGTGGCAGGCATGTAGTGCAGGCCGGAGGGGGGGTCAGGGGGGTTTGGGGAGATTGGCGAGCAAAGCAAGCAGGGGGCAAAGCTCCCTAGTGATATTAAAGGCAAAAGTATAACTTTACTAAAAAATACACTTCACTGTAGTTTGTATCTCTCAGCTTCCCGTTTCAGAACCATAAGGTGATTTTGACTTAAACTAAATAAAAAAAAAAAATATGCCACACTGAGCTTTGCTTCTCATTGGCTTTGTTTTCAGGTATTCTTCGTTGCTTCATAACAATAAGTGAGCTTCACCTCTCCAGTTTCATTCTCACTGAGTCACATCTATGGAGTTGGGAAAGGTCAAGGAAGCAGATATCACACCTGAGTGTGCACTCTCAACACACAGAGGTACTCATCCTTCAGGTGATCTATTTTTACCACCCCCCAGGTATGTTTATTTATTATGTTGCTAAGGAAGAAGAATGTAAGTGCAAGTCTTTACAATTATGGCTGATTTTATGAGAGGCAAATGTCATAATATTAGACTAAATGTACAGGAGGAGCCAGGGGCAACACAGTTCAAGTTTAGCACGGGACCATTGTCCTAAAGGAATGCAGTGTAAAGGTATTAAAAAAAAGCTTTCTGTTACTATCTTCTGGATAACAATAGAGAAGCATCAGGTTTTGAATCATTGGTTATTAACAACACACGCTGCTGAAGCTGAAGCCTCCCAATGGAAAAGTGAACTGCTGGTGAACTGCCAGCCCCAAATAGCAGACCAACAAAACTAAGAAACCAGGCAACACAACAATCTATAAAGTCAGACGGTAATATGGAAAAAAATAGCACAGATTTGATTATTTGCTTACTTTTCAGATAACTCATTATATTACTGGCTAATGTATTGGACTATAAAAGAGAAAGATGGCAGCAACGACTTGCCTTGTGATACCAGAGCAATCAACTTGAAGAGCGAGTGCGTGCGGAAGTAGGTAACACATTGAAAGATTGAGCTGTGAAAGTCACATTAGATAAAAATGCTCAATAAATAAATAGTAATTAGTTAGATCTAATCAGCTGCAATGAAAATTCAATCCATTTAATCGGGAACAATTAAGGTGTGAAATAAAATGGAATTACACTAACCTAGATTAATTCGTTCTTTACACACCAGACATGTACCTATCATGTTAAATTGCACCACTTCTTGACTGATTTTCAGTTACAGACTTCTTTTACATAATCTTATAGAGTCGGAGGCAGTTGTGGTGTGTGTCTCTAACTAGTCTGCGACTCACCCCAACTAAGACAAAACATGTTGTAAAGACGGGCTCTTTATGAGCAAGAGCTGACAACCAATGATCGTTCACACAGAAGAACAACGCGAATAATTCAGCAGTTTGGACCTGGGAAACAGTGCTCTTATTTATCAGAATAGGAAAAGCGATCCTAACTGGCTAAAAATCTCATAGTGATACAAATTTGGTCCTACACTTTGCAGTAGAAGTGATGGCATTTTATCAGTTTCCCTAATTTAGGAAACTACTCCTAACTTCCTAGCTTGTGAACAGTCCTAACTCGCTAGAAAATGACGTTCAGACAGGGATCATTACGCACATCCTAGGAAAGGCAGAATGTTTCGGAAATGATGGACAACGATGAACTTGTTAAAGTTTGATCAATTTCACAGAGATAGAATAATATTTGTAATAAACCCTGTATGGCGTGTGATCACTCCATCTACACAAAGCTGTCAGATGAAATGAAAGCTGTGGACTATGGCCGGCAGCTTATCCCGGCCAAGACCCCCAAGCTGCCAGATGTAGCCCTCCCTGCAACGTGGAGATGCCCCGAGTGCCAGCAGGGTATCATGGACTATGGAGTTTTAATACACAGACCTGCTGGATAACGTCGGGGCCACCAAGGGACGCAGCATGGGAGGCACAGAGACGTTTGTTTTTCATACAGCCCGGAAGTACTTCCATGTCACGAGGACGGAAGAAATAAGTGCTTCCGGGCTGACGAAGAAAAGGAGTTTTCACCTGACCTGGAAGTGCTGGGTAATCACATGACCTGAGGGATCAGAAGCACTTCCGGGTCCTGGACTATAAAAGGCTGTGGGAGATCCCAGACAGGTAAGCTGAGTCAGGAGGAAGGGTGGCAATGTGTCTGGGAGAGGAGGATTGTTTATTGATTAGAGATTTGTGATTATTGTATGAGTATTGTGGAGTGGAGAGTGCTTTGTGCACTGTATTATTGTCCAAATAAAAATTATTGGACTTTTATCTGGTGTCTGGCATCTGGTCTGAGGGTTCAAGGGGACGACAGCGCCCCCTATCTGTCACAAAGTGTTTTGGCCACATGGAAAATGCAGCTTTGTAATAACAATGACTTGGGTATGTCACAACCAACCATTTCTCGAATTCTGCACTAAACTTTCCATGAGGTAATACACAGATGTACAGATTTCCCCACCGCTCCACGTGAGTAATGTTAAAGCAAACTGCACACCTGCAAATCGGCACACAAATAAAGATAACTGCCTCAAGTATGGATGAACCCATATAAGAGAATCGCATGAGATAATACAGTATCAATACACAAGTGGTCACCGATACAAACTGTATTATTTATGATGTTTATACAGTTTTTAAGTGGCAAAGTTCAACAAACGACTCTATACCAGGGTGGCCAACTCGGATCCAGGATAGCCACAATGGCTGCGGGTTTTTATTCAAACCCAGTTGCTTAATTAGAAGCCAATTTTCACCAATAACAGATCTTATTTATTTCCATGGCTTGTTAGTGTTATAACTCTACCATATCAGTTTATTCTTAAATCATAGATTTTTTTTTTCCTTTCTAATGATACATGTATCATCCAAGTGACTTGAATCTTCAGTTTTTCACTTTCTCTTCAGTATTTAATTAAACCACAAAGTGAATGATGAATACACATGGGTGGAAATGGAGACAAGCTAGATGTAGAACTGCTGGTTCTGCTGGCATTGGCATCTTATTGGTAATAAGGAGCAGTTAACACAATGAGCACTGCTTTTTAAGACTAAAATAAACAATTAGGGTCCAAAATCTTAGCAAGCGAGACATCTAAAATGAAGCAGAAAAATGTCACTTGATCAATTAGTATGTCATCAGCAGTGAATGATTTCTCAGGAAGCAATTGGGCTTGAACAAAAACCTGAAGCCACTGCAACCCTCCAGGACCGACGTTGCTCAGCCCTGATTTAAAAGGACTGAGTCTTAAATACCAAATAAATTAAATGAAGTTAATTACTAGCAAAACCGAGTCACTAATTAAGAAAACAGTTAGAATGAAAATCTGTAGCCACTTTGGCTCTCCAGGATTGGAGATGGCCACCCCTGCTCTCTACTCTTTAAAATAAAGGTGCCTGAGTGGTTCTTCAGACAACGCCATTACAAAACACCCACCCACATAAAGGTGTCGGAGAGAACCTTTATTTTATTTGGATCCGTACAGTAAATAACCATAAATAGATGGTAACAGATTTGGAAAATACCAGTGGGTCCTCTCACTGCATATGTCCAAAAGCACCGGCTAAGTTCAGGTTATCTTAATCTGTTAGTGTCTTGCAAGGTAGCCTACCATACATTAAAGATTTAGTTGTTTTCTATATAGGAGGATGTTTTTCAAAGCAAAAGGAACTTCATATGCAAAGAACACTTTGTAGAATAATATGGTGCCTTGTCAAGCAAGTTCTAGTTCTAGTTCTACAAGGCACCACACAATCCAGTAAAGAACCATCAAGTGCCATTAAAGAAGAAGTAGAGTACTCCATGAGAGTGACATTAACCTTTCATCTTGTTTTACTTTTGTTCTTCTTCTTCTTCTACTATTTTGAATAGTATTAACATTATTACTATTTTCATCATCTGTATGGTGAAGCCCTAGCGTTACTATCAAAAAACAACAAACCACCTTCATGAGTGTCATTTTGTGGCTCAGGGTGACATAAAATCTTGACAGAAGTGACATCCAAGATGTAGACAAAACTGATTCAAAACCAGAAGCCTTTCCCAAATAATTCTTTGACTAAGCATCTTCTCAAGCACTAGTCTCTTTAATGATTTTCTCTAAAAGGGAAGGCCAAAGATGCAAATACTCTCCCAAAAACGAGAACAACCAATAAAAACCTGAATCATAAATATTTATTAAGTCAGTCATTTTCCAACCCGCTATATCCTAACACAGGGTTAGGAGCCAATCCCAGCCAACAGGGCGCAAGGCAGGAACAAATCCCGGGCAGGGTGCCAGCCCACCACAGGGCATATGCACACCAAGCACACACTAGGGACAATTTAGGACCACCAATGCATCTAACCTGCATGTCTTTGGACCGTGGGAGGAAACCCACGCAGACACGGGGAGAACATGCAAACTCCACGCAGGGAGGACCAGGGAAGCGAACCCAGACTGAAAAGAGTATTTCGCAAAATTTCTATATAAATGATAAAAAATGGGTACAATTTGTTTAAAAATGAGTTTGTGTACATTGGTCTCAAACATTTCACCATTTGATTGAATGTCCAACACGCTAACCACTTGACCAATGCTGCCTAAGTGTCACACATGTGCGTCAGAGGATCTCCTCACAGGCTCAATTGAGGTACGTGATAACCCACCAGAGCGAGATGGGGTGCTGTCGCTGACATTCTCTTCTTCTTCTCTCTACGGCGCCAGTGAGGGCACTTAGCTCCGCCCCTTCTGGCTCTCCATTATAAGAAACCCGGCTGCCTGGACGGAGACGTCATTTCTAATAAGAGTGACCCACCAGATGGAGCTCCAGTGAACAACCCTTATTTTGATAGACAATAGCCAGTTACTTTACTATTGTCCAGGGGAGGCTAAGGGGCATGATTTTGTTTCGGATTGTAATTATTAAAAAGGATGACGTGGTTCTTGTTGTCCCAGCTTTTCCTTTGTGCTATGATCTATCATTCCTGGACCCGACCACAAGACATAAAACACAGTTTTAAAAGAAATTATACAAAGAAGCACTATATAAAAACAAACCAAATGATGCAAAGTCAAAGCAAAGATTAGAAAGTCTGAAGCAGATTTTGTTATGAACAAGGATCTGGAGAAGAAATGTTGTGAAAAGTCACGCAAAGTTTGTTAATCAATAATCAAAGTCGATATGTCATCAGGCCTAAAAGTAGGTGTAAAAAACCGACACCATAAGAATCAAAGCAAAGGGTCTTAACCAGAAAATCAACAGAACTCTTGACCAATGAATGATGGGGAGAGGTAGATCATCAATTTTAAGCACAGTATTATGGGGAAAAGGCCAGCTCTAGCTTTTTTGCTGCCCTTAGCAAAAGTAAAAATGTCACAGCCAAACCATAGAGTCTTGAAGGTATTATTAATTTTAGATTGTAGAATCGTTTCCCCTTTAGTGTTTCACATGATTCGCAAACCAATGTCGGATGAATAGCTGGATGGGGGTGGGGGTCCCTCTTGAAGATTCATGCAAGTTATACATGGTTGTAATATCAAAGAGCGGGAGGGTTCCCCTTTGAGATTCTCATGAGTCACACAAAGAACGTGAGGGGCGGTGGCGCCAGGGAAAATCAGGGGCTGGGAGCAAAATATCACCCAAAGCCACCCCATCTCCAAGTCAACATCTGTGTGTACTTTATTTAACAAGACGCTGCCCCCGAAAAAGTTGAACATCCTATGCAACTGACTAGTTCACCTACATGGTAAAGCCGGCCCTGTTATAGGAATGCCTGTTTATGTTAGCACTAGTTTGTTCTGGTAATAACTATTAATAATATTTTTGCAAAAAATGCATGCTTTATGCACATTTTGAGCATATGATTGGATTACATGTCATGAATAACATAAGAATTTTTTACTTTTATCCACGGACGTTTTTCACATTGTTTGCTATTGTACAGCACTGGTCCCCATTGCTTTCTGTTGTATCATATACTTTTTTGTTGATGTCTGCTATGTCACTGCTAGGTAAGGTCAGCCAGAAGAGTGCGTTGTATGAAAGCACTGAGTCAACGGTATAAATGGTAGTATTCCTGGTAATTAGAATTAGAATTAGAACAATCTAGACGAGAACAGGCCATTCAGCCCAACAAAGCTCGCCAGTCCTATCCACTTGCTTCCTCCAAGAAAACATCAAGTCGAGTTTTGAAAGTCCCTAACGTCTTACTGTCTACCACACTACTTGGTAGCTTATTCCAAGTGTCTATCGTTCTTTGTGTAAAGAAAAACTTCCTAATGTTTGTGCGAAATTTACCCTTAACAAGTTTCCAACTGTGTCCCCGTGTTCTTGATGAGCTCATTTTAAAATACAAGTCTCGATCCACTGTACTAATTCCCTTCATAATTTTAAACACTTCAATCATGTCACCTCTTAATCTTCTTTTGCTTAAACTGTAAAGGCTCAGCTCTTTTAATCTTTCCTCATAACTCAACCCCTGTAGACCTGGAATCAGCCTAGTCGCTTTTCTCTGACCTTTCTAGTGCTGCTATGTCCTTTTGTAGCCTGAGACCAAAACTGCACACAGTACTCAAGATGAGGCCTCACCAGTGCATTATAAAGGTTGAGCAGAACCTCCTTGGACTTGTACTCCACAGATCGTGCTATATAACCTAACATTCTGTTAGCCTTCTTAATGGCTTCTGAACACTGTTTGGAAGTTGATAGCTTGGAGTCCACTATGACTCCTAAATCCTTCTCATAAGGTGTACTCTCGATTTTTCGACCGCCCATTGTGTATTCAAACTTAATATTTTTACTTCCTATGTGTAATACTTTACATTTACTGACATTAAATTTCATCTGCCACAAATCTGCCCAAGCCTGTATGCTATCCAAGTCCTTCTGTAATGATATAACGGATTCCAAATTATCTGCTAATCCACCTATCTTGGTATCATCTGCAAACTTAACCAGCTTGTTACTTATATTCCTATCTAAATCATTTATATATATTAAAAATAGCAGCGGCCCTAGCACTGACCCCTGTGGAACACCACTCTTAACATCGGCCAGTTCTGATGAGGTTCCTCGCACTATCACCCTCTGCTTCCTGTGTCTGAGCCAATTCTGCACCCATCTAAAAACATCACCCTGAACTCCCACTTCTTTTAACTTAATGCCCAACCTCTCATGTGGCACCTTATCAAATGCTTTCTGAAAGTCCAGATAAATAATATCATAAGCTCCACTTTGATCGTATCCTTTTGTTGCCTCCTCATAGAATTCCAACATGTTAGTAAAACACGACCTCCCCCTTCTGAACCCATGCTGACTGTTCAGAATAACTCCTGTCCTTGTCATGTGTTGCTCAATCTTATCCTTAAAAATTCCTTCCATTAATCCAAGATTGGATTCTGCTAAAAGATTTTTACATTCATTCTTTGTTGTTTTTGAATTCCAGGTTACAAATATTTTCACCCTGCTTTTGGAGTACAGTTTATGATTTGGCTCTGATTATGTGTTCATTTTTTATTTCCTGCATTGTTTCCTGAGATGGAATATGTCCTGAGTGCTGCTTGCTTAACAATTACACTTTTTGAGCTTTGAAACTTTTTGACTTAGTGACATCTGCTGACTCTGATTCCACAAAAAGCTCCTGCCACCTCATACAATTAGTGCAAGAAGAATTTTATACACAATGGGACGACTACAAGGTGCTATCTCTATATATAATCTTCATTTGGATCTTGATCTTTGTTTGTCCGCAAATTAATTAGACGAAGAAGCACTAGATGTCAGTAGAGAGACAGCTAAAACATAGGCATTGCATTAAGAATCTCCTCCAGGCTTATACTACTGAAGACTGCAGTACGTCAGTCACACCTCAAAACACAGACATTCAAACTAAACGAATTGTTGTGTTTTAAATTAACTAAAGAGATCTTCATTTAGATCTTGATCTTTGTTTGTCTGCGAATTCCACGCATGCATAGACCACCTTACAGTTTAGTACGTTGTTGTTACTCACAGATGTCAACAATGTGCCGGAATAACAAAAGGGGTGGTGGACAGTGTTACGCTGGTTAGCTCCTGAGGCCTGGTTAGAGAATAAGATTGCCGAAGATAAAAGGTACGTGCCTACGTAACATATGAATGAAAAAAAAAAGAGTGGGTAAAATGAATGACAACGTAACAGCATGTTCTGGAAATTATTATTGTTACGTTGTAGCCGGTGAGTGCTGCGTGTCTCACAGTTGTACCGTGCCTTGCTCACATGTCAGTGAAGTGATCCCTATTTATGCTTTAAAGAGCCTGGATACCTATGTGTCCCCCTTTTATAACCATTGCTCCGTGTATATTGCCTTACTCTTTGGATTGCCACAAAGCAACCTGCGAGATTGGAGAAAGGTTGAGAAGACATCGTGAGAGGAAACGATAGCGTCGTGAAAACGAGACGGACTGTGAACGGACAGAAGCAGAAATGCTCCTCCACCACCACATAATTACTATTCGGACAGTGATTCCGAGTAGGCCGTTCCTATCGAATCAATGTCCAAGGGTTTTCTTTTGTAGCTTTGTTTCCCTTATAAAAAATCATAATGCTGTACGATGAAGGGCCCAGTTCACGACTGGCACAGCTTAAACTGGAAGCCCTTCACAGACAACTTTAACACGCGCAATGTAGTTGGCCGCACATGGCTAGTAGTGATATATTTCCAAAAGAAAAAGGTAAAACATTTCCTGCATCTCTTTCACAATGAGTGTTCAATTGGTGTAATCGATAAGATTTCCAATACTCTTCATTTAGGGCTAGAAAGTAAATCTAAGCCATAATATACAGTTCAGTATATAAAAAAAGATGGTAATAAAGAAAAACAATCACTTGTGAGATCTTGTTTTGTATTTAAAAAGTACAAAATGTCTAATTTTATTAGATTTGAAGAGATGTCCAGAAAGTACTACCAAATTTTAGTTATTCATTTTCTGAAAATGTATGAGTTTGGATATTTAAGTAATTTTTACAGTTTTGAAATAGCTGGTCACCTTTTTGTGGTCTCACTTCATGCAGCTGTTGTGTTTTGCTGTCACTATGGCAACCATCAGTCACATGACCAACATTATGCGACGTTTGACTCATTCTAAAAGATGTAAGATTGCTCCCTGCTTGTTTCGTTACTTGTTTCTTTTTTTTGTTTTTACTTATTAACTAGACTTTTGGACTTTGCCTTTTGCATAGCATTTTGTTCCTGATGTTTGGATCAACTGCCCTTTTGGTAACAACTAAAGTTTTACTTGTGATTCTTCAATTGCCTAGACTTTTATCTGCCGGATGCCTGATTCACTGGACTTATCCATTGGACACAGCAGATGCCTCATAAATGCTGTACTATAAGGGGAAATTGGAGACGCAAGGTGTAATCAAGTACAAAATAAAAGCAGACATTTTATATGATATTGCAACAATGACACCTCCTATTTGAAGAATTCACAGAGGGGACAATAAACGATTTTATCTTTTGATATTAAATATACTTACGTCTTTACTTCTTTGGGAATCATCCATGAGGTTTGTCTGAAAAAAAAACATTAAATTCAGAAATGTGTAAAACAAATTGACTAATAGTACCAATCAGCTCTAAAATGTGCTGATACACTTTGATATCTGTGGTTATAGATTCTCGGTTCCTTTTCAAATATACCTCATTTGAATGACATCAGACTCATTTACGTTACACATACAAGGGTCAAAGTTCAAGGTTAACTTTATTTGTCATTGGAAACTGGGCACTGCAGAATAAAATTGCGTCACCTGACCTAATTATTTGCAAAAATAGACGACAAAAATAAGCAAGAATAACAACAGAATAATACAATTAAACAACAGAAAATAATCAGCATATTGCACTGTATTAACAGATGATCATCGTTTAAGGGTCTAACGGCTTGTGAGATAAAACTTTTATGAAATCTGTCAGTTCTGCACAGTATACTTCAGTAAAGCTTGCCAGAGGGCAGATAGGCAAACACTCCATTATGGGAGGTGAGTGTGATCCCTGATAATGTTGGTGACCCTGTTTTGCAGCATTTGCTGCACATTTTCATTATGGGATGGAGAGACGGCCCAATGATTTTCTGAGCTGCTCTCACCACTCTCTACAGGGAAGCCCGGTCTGAGGCAGTACAGTCCTCAAACCAGACAGAGATGCCGGTGTTCAGTACACTCTCCATGTCGCCTCTACTGAAAGAGGGAAAGGTGGGGGGTGTTGGGGTATCAGCTCCCCTCATGCAGTCACATCCGACCTCTCTTGACTAGGGAGGAGGTGTGTTGGGTCCAGGAGAGATCATTTGATATCTCCACTTCCAGCAACATTGTGCTCCTGGCTGACTCCAAAGTGGAGCCATTGACAGAGAGAGGTGGATGGACAGCATAGTTCTTTCTTCCCAAACGTTGACAGTGAGTGCTTTTATTTTATGGACTGTCAGGGTCAGATTATTGTTCTTACACCAGTCCACATGCTGTTTAACCTCCTCTCTGTCAGAACCTCTGATGAGGCCTGCCAACATTCACATACTATCTGTGAACCTAATGATGTTGTTCAAATCATTAAAAAAAACTGCAATATGACAAGTAACACGAATGTGCTACTCTTTAAAATAAATAAAACAAATTCCAAAGCAATACCTGTGTATTACTGTTCTGAATTGAATTTTTCTTCTTTGATCCAATTTGCAGATAACTGGAAAAAAAGATAACATATAATCAAACTTGCACCACCTTAGCAAATTATTAAAGCAAAAATGTTTTAAAGGCACCCTACCATCAGGGCCATCTTAATGGGCAAAATGGACACTGGCCAGGGGCCCTGATGTTTCTGATGCCTATGTATGTTTCTGTTTTGCTGTCCATACAGGGGACCCAGCACACTGCTTACCTGGGGGCCTGTGATGCTGTTAAGACGGCCCTGCCTACCATTAAATAGTTTTCCTACTTATGTGCAGCAGTTGTTGTAAAAATGCAAGAAGAACACTCTTAAAAATAAAGGTGCCAGAGTGGATCTTTAGACTGGTGCTGCAGGGAAAACATTTGTGATTACAAAAATTACCATCCACATGAATATTCCAGAAAAAAAACTTTAGATCCATAGCAGGCTTAATAAATAACCATGAAGACATGCTAACAGATTTATCAAATCCCACTGGGTTCATTATTTCAATACAGTAACCCAGGCTAAGTTTAGGGTTTCCTGAATTGTTAGTATCCTGCTAGGCAGCCTACTGTACATTTACAATTTCTGTTTTCTCCACATATTAGGAACCTTTTTAAAGTCCAAAGAACCAATATGGAAAACAATGTTCCTAGAATTAAATGGTTCTTTGACAAGTAATGTTTCCACAAAGGAACCTCATAATATGCCATTAAGAAACTGCACCACACGTTGAAAAAGTACCTGTCACCATGGATGTACTATATAAAAATGTATTTTTATTTTTCTCTGTTTTCTCCTATGTACCTTTAAAAATCAAGTTGGATATTTTCTAATCTAAATAATGTTCCTGCTTTGCACCCATTGCTTGCTGGGATAGGCTGTAGCATCCCCACAACCTGGCCCTTGATAAGCAAGGTGTGGAAAGTGGATGGATGGATGGATGATATCATTATCAACAAAGAATTTTTTTTTTTTTTTTTGCTTTGCTTTATTATAATTTTTTATAAAGCCTTACTTCATATAAATAATATTTCCCAGACTATATTAACTTAAAAAAAACTGTATTGTTTGTATTGTGTTGAAGACTATTATGGAAATAATAATAAAACATTTTGTCATTCATACAGAGAAAAATGCAACCTGTAAAGATGTGGAAAGTAAAATAAAACTTACAGACTGGGTTACCACAGTTTGTAAAACGGGAATAAATTATCCACTGCTAAGATAACTATAAAGGAAGTTGCTTACCCAACAACTGACAGCAATTGAGCTGGATATTATTTAACTGCAATCCAAATATAACGGTTACAATACTACGTGCTATTGGAAAAGAAACTGTAATTAGAAAAGCTCAGTTAAACAATGTATTTATTTTAGAAAGCTTGTCTTTCATTGTTTAATTGATTAAAAGAATAGGAATGGGTAACTGCTTCATTTTCCTATGCAAGATTTGAAGGTCCGTTTCCCTATACAGTCTGTGACATATTTAAATGTCAAAAATGTGAAAGATGCGTAAATGTTTTAAACTTTCGTAATATGTAAACACATTACTGAAGCAATCAACTGTAAAAAAAAAAGTGTTTACTTAAAAATAAACGATCTTTTCTTAACGTTTTCAGAGCACGCGCTCTTCCAGCCACTTCTCTTCTATAATAACCGATCGTGCGCACAACCGAACCCGGGGCCAGGCTGATGTTCACTTCGGAGATTCGCTATGACTAATTCCAAATCCATATAAAATCACAACCCCCTTTCACCCCCCCTCCTCAGGTTTTCCTCGGACCCAACATAGTGTTACCTACTCGAGCTTTTTAAACTTTTCCCGGCCGGCAGCCACGTAATGCTGGCCGCTCTCCAGTTCCTCTAGCGCGTCCACTCGGTGTCCCTCGCTAGGTGTGTAGATGTTCCTCACAGCTCCGAAAGGTGCCTGTACACCGGAGGTTGCCTCTTTCAGGAAACTCTCGAAATTGCACACCCTCTTTTCGTTGACCACAATTTTCCGTCCCTGAAAGTAGGGGTCCCCGTTTCGATAGAGATGAACGCTCTTCACAACTGGCTGTGAGAGAAAGTTGGGTCGGTCGGTGGCGCTCATGGCCTCGTCAGAGAGAGCTGTAATTTATTTAGTAGTACCTTTCTAAACAAGATAATCTGTCAGGTCCTCCTAGACTGGAGATGTGCTGCCTTCATGACAAGGCAACAAGACGCTCAGTTGTAAGCTGTCATAAACATGTGCCCGCAAGAACCACGCGCAAAAAAAAAAAAGTAAGAAATACGATCGTTTTCACTAATTGGTGAGCATCAAGTCAAGAAGCCTGTCGATGTCCTGCTTATGTCCGACGCTTTAGTCAAGTCACGAACGCTCAGAAAAGCACAAATGAGCAGCGTCAAAACAGAAATAAACATCAGGTGTGTATCGCAGGTAGAGCCGCACTACTGTACATCCCACTGCAGCCACCCGGCTGGAGACCAGCTGTACCCTGGGAAACTACTTGTGTTTTACTCGCTTATTGGTCGCCATGGAGACGCGTGAGGCTTGGGGGCTGACAGGGAGCGCACAGTAGACTGAAAAAAGTAATCGAGGCGCACAACTGCACAAAAGATCGCCGCGTGCATTGCTCCTCTTCTTTGTTGCTTTTAACCGCTACTCTCACTTAGGAGGTCTAAGAAATGTTTCTTTCTTTCTTTCTTTCATTCTTTCTTAATATTTTTTTATTTGATTGAGTCTGCTTTGGTGTCTAGAGTTTTGCAGGTGCAAGTGCTTTCATCTGATTTTTATATATTTTTGGGCGCAAAATTAAAAATTGAAAACCATTTTTCTCCATCCTTTTATTTTTATTTTTTTACAAAACACATTTTAAAGCTGCCAGTTATAGTATTTTAGATTCTTTCTTTCTTTTTTAATCATTTGTTTTATTATAAGCCTGCTTTGGTGTTTAGGGTTTTGCAAGTGCAAGTGCTTTCATGTGATTTTTATATATTTTCTGAATTAAAAAATAACAACCATTTTTCTCCATCATGTAATTTTTTTTTTTTTTTGCAAAACACATTTTTAAGCTGTCGATTATAGTTTTTTTTTTAATTGTTTTGACACTATAATTAATTAAACATTAATATTTTATTTTAATAAAATTGTATTGTGTCTACGTGGGTTTTCTTCGGGTGCTCCGGTTTCCTCCCACAGTCCAAAGACATGCAGGTTAGGTGCATTGGCGATCCTAAATTGTCCCTACTGTGTGCTTGGTGTGTGTGTGTGTGTGTGTGTGCCCTGCAGTGGGCTGGCACCCTGCCCAGGGTTTGTTCCTGCCTTGTGCCCTGCGCTGGCTGGGATTGACTCCAGCAGACCCCCGTGACCCTGTAGTTAGGATATAGCGGTTTGGATAATGACTGACTGACTGTATTGCATTGTATTGTATAGTATATTCAAGCAAAGAGCCAAAGCCATTCACTCAGGATGAGTGTAAAGATTTTGTAAGAGACCGAGACCTTCACAAAGATGCTGCCGCACTCTTGGGGTCTCAGATAAAAGATATTAAACTTTTTACATCCAGATGCAACTTTTTCTTGGTACCTGACTAGAGAAGAAGAGTTTGTAACATACAACCCCAATTCCAAAAACCGGTCACTGTGTAAAATGTAAATAAAAAACAGAGTGCAATGATTTGCAGATCTCATAAGTCCATATTTTATTCACAATAAAACATAGAAAACATATCAAATGTTGAAAGTGAGACAATTTACTATTTCATGAAAAATATTAGCTCATTATGAATTTGATGTCAGCAACACGTCTCAAAAAAGTTGGGTATGGGGGCAACAAAAGGCTGGAAAACTAAAGGTGCTAAAAAGAAACAGCTGGAGGAACATTTTGCAGCTAATTTGGTTATCAGGCATCAGGTCAGTAACATGATTGGGTATAAAAAGAGCATCCTAGAGAAGCAGAGTCTCTCAGACGTAAAGATGGGCAGAGGTTCACCAATCTGCAAAAAAAAAACTACGCCTTCAAATTGTGGAACACTTTCAGAATGATGTTCATCGACGTAAAATTGTAAAGGCTTGAGGTTGTATTTCAAGAAAGATGGATCCTTGGTTTACTGCACTCACGTAAGTGGCCTAAGTGCAGAAACCTGGCAGAAATGACAATGCAGAAGACTCTTCTAAAAGAGGCCGAAAAGGAGCCCTTCTTCAAAACTGTATTAAATACGCATCAATACCTGTTCCTCCTTCTGTGCATTTGAAAGGAACCTATGTAAACTTTTAAAATCTTCTCGAGAGTGTTACCTAGAATGAGCACCAAGAACATTCTGTGTCAGTGGCTGAAGTGGAACCAAAGAGAAGCAGTTCTCTTTTTACGGTGATACTGTGACATTCGAACAGCGGGATGTGTCAACACTCAGGTGAAGAACTTCCCTCTTGAAGACTCACAAGAGGTTTTGGTGCTCACCGGTACGTTGGCATAGTGAAATATCGATTGTTGTGAGGTGGTGAAAGCTGACCGCAGAGCAAGAGCTAAGGGGTACGCCAGTGTAACTGCAAGCGTTGGCATACATCAACATTAGATCAAAGATCAATCCAAAGTGAACATTTGCAAAAAGGTGTTGGTAGTCACCGGTAAGCTAAGGAAATATGCTGGTACTCTGTGTTAAAACTGGAAGTAGCATATGCCGATAAGTACCGGCCACTCCAAGCAGTATTCTGTTATCTTACTGGGTCACCTGTTAGGGCATACAAAAAGCCCATGAATTCTCTGTGGGACAGCAAAACCAAGAATTGACATTGTGTTCAGAAGACAGGGCTGATCTTAGGATGTTGGGGGTCCTGGGCATAATTAAACTGTGGGGGCCCTAATGCGTGTAGTATTAGCTACAGTTCAGCCAGATTTGACCTGTTTCCACTGGGCACCACGTGGAGGTATGTAGCTTTGTGTCCAGCCAATGTCAAATAATGGAAGGACCAGCGATAGCTGAGAGTCGGGAGCAGTTCAATCTCCCATATGCTAGGTGGCGCTGGTCCTCTCACAGGAACTCATGTCAGGACACCCGCAGGGGTGCTTGAGATATGGCGTCCAGAAGCGCAACCCTCTTGGGGTCCCTATGTTTCAATAGAGGGCTCTGTTGGAGGGCGGCTCCCTACTTTAGTCATAACCTGGAAATGCTTCCCAGAAGACATGGCATGGCCCCAGTTGCATTCTCAGGTCTGGCATAAAAGGAAGCCCAATCCTTACATGGAGGAGTCAGAGTTAGAAGGCAGTGGAAAATGCTCTTTTGTTGGATGAAGGAGGAATCGTGATTGGTTTATTTTGCTGGAATTTATGTGAAGAAGGTGTCTTATCAAATATAATTCCATCCATCCATCCATTTTCTAACCTAATGAATCTGAATACAGGGTCACGGGGGTCTGCTGGAGCCAATCTCAGCCAACACAGGGCACAAGGCAGGAACCAATCCTGGGCAGGGTGCCAACCCACCACAGGACACACACAAACACACCCACACACCAAGCACACACTAGAGCCAATTTAGAATCGCCAATCCACCTAACCTGCATGTCTTTGGATTGTGGGAGGAAACCGGAGCGGCCGGAGGAAACCCACGCAGACACGGGGAGAACATGCAAACTCCATGCAGGGAGGACCCATCAAATATAATTGTGTTGGGTATTGCTGCATCTGTGGTTTGGGTTCTCTGGCTCCCCTTGTGGTCACACCATCTATTTATGGCTATTTACTGTATGGAGCCTGTTGCAGATCTAAACAAATAAATGTTTTTTTTCTGGAACCTTCATGTGGAAGGGTCTTTTGGGAATCAAAATTGGTTCCCCTATGACATCACTCTGAGGAACCATTCTGGCACCTTTATCTTTAAGAGTGTGGAAAGAAGGTACCAGGTACGTTGATGGCAGATTTGTATGATGGCAGACTACTTCAGGATATAGGGATGCACCAGGAAACGTGGATGAAACAACTAAGAAGTGACCAAAACTAGAGGAGTTATATCTACTTTATAGGTCAATGAATAAGTATTATAGATAGATAGATAGATAGATAGATAGATAGATAGATAGATAGATAGATAGATAGATAGATAGATAGATAGATAGATAGATAGATAGATAGATAGATAGATAGATAGATACTTTATTAATCTCAAGGGGAAATTCACAAGTGCCAGCACCAAGTGCTAGAATGAATTCATTGCTCTTTTCCTTGGCTCACTCTCCATAAAACGACTGCTCACCATTGCCAGACTAGAGGGAACTCCCTTTTGTGACACTGCAGGCTTGACATTTTCTTAGGTGCCCAGCCGCTGGTGAGGGAATGCCAGCTCCTACTATGGGCGACACACCTATTGCTAATGCAATTTGTCAGCACAGCCCTCCTTTGAAGTCACTGTCCCTAGCAAACATTTCCATCTTCTTGAAACAGTGCATAACTCTTTGAA
The DNA here is from genome assembly GCF_016835505.1 of Polypterus senegalus. Lineage (NCBI taxonomy): Eukaryota > Metazoa > Chordata > Cladistia > Polypteriformes > Polypteridae > Polypterus > Polypterus senegalus. The sequence continues at coordinate 122,729,402 of NC_053168.1, forward strand.
ACGGCTGGGTGTTCATTGTTTCCATTGTAGCCTTGCAGCCGGTGACAAAAGCACATCAGCAGGGTTTTGAGCACTTTGTTGTTAGGTGGCACAGAAGGAATCTTGAGTGGTGCATTGTCAGATGGCGCTGTCATGTGGTGCTGAAGAGGTGTTCAATACTGCATTTCTGTGTGGTGATCTGTTGATTAGAATTGAGCTGATCTGGAGCTGCAGATGTACTGGTCTCTTGTCTGCTTTCCTTCCATGGTACTTTGCAGAACTGGACAGTAGTCTTATCCTAATCCCACTTCTGGCACCAACGTAGAGCTGGCAATGAGTGCCAGAATGGATCATCTGCTTTTGACGTGGCTCTTTTAGGTGTCCCACTATCCTCAAAAGGGCCACTGGCCTTTGCCACACGAGAAGAAATTTTATTTGCGACTTTGCACGCTTGCCGTTTTTATAGAATGCTGGCTCATACCTATGGGTGACTCACCCTTGACTAATGCAACCTGTTAGCTCTGTTACAGCTGTTGTTTTCTTAACATATACTATATGTTTCAATTAGATTGAATAAATATGTTCACGTTAAATTTATTTGGAACAATATCATATACGGTGGTGCGGTGGGTAGCGCTGCTGCCTCGCAGTTCAGTTAGGAGACCTGGGTTTGCTTTCCGGGTCCTCCCTGCGTGGAGTTTGCATATTCTCCCCGTGTCTGCGTAGGTTTCCTCTGTGTCCAAAGACATGCAGGTTAGGTGCAATGGCGATTCTAAATTGTCCCGTGTGTGCCCTGTGGTGGGCTGGCGCCCTGCCCGGGGTTTGTTTCCTGCTTTGTGCTCTGTGTTAGCTGGGATTGGCTCCAGCAGACTCCCGTGACCCTGTAGTTAAGATTTAGCGGGTTGGATAATGGATGGAATGGACAATATCGTATACATTATAAACTGTATAATTTGTTCAATTTTAATTACATTTATTTTCAATTTTGTACTTAAGTTCAAGCTTTGTACTTAAATGTGACGTGATTGAAATATTTTAATTGTGTAATTGCGTTTGTGAATGCAAATAAAACCAACTTCAGAATTCTTGAATGAAATCAGCATAACGGGAATCTTATAAAATGTTTACAACGTTTGAAATGTTATTTTAAGCAATAGCCGATGGGCGCCGGTGTGTAGGAACGATTAGTGTGTGGTGTCTTGCTTGAGCCGGTGGAGTGTGCTTGTTACACCACAGTTATCATTGTCAGGGACAATCGCAAATACGGGAAGTATGTTTCCTTGATTGACTGGAGATCTTTGTATAGTTTACCGGGTTGCACTTTTTCCATAGCTTTATTTCAGTGCATGCATGTGGTACAACCTCAAAACAGAGTTTGGGACCGAACACGGATTTTAACCGGCGTTCGAGGGGATGTCAAATGAACTTATGTAGCAGCTATGATGTGCGGTAATCGCTTTAACTCTGTTGTCGGAATTTCCCCCACGTCTAACTTTGTGATATGTCAATATTCTGTGGATACTTTATTCTGAAAAGGACCGCGCAGAGTTGGGGTTTTAAACCTAGCAGGAGATGGCGGTGTGCCTTGGAGTAAGCAGGCGTCTCATCAGGATGTTAGAGAACAGAGTCGGTCTCCTCTTCTCCCCGTGTCTTAAGTGCAGGAGTATCGGGACATCATCCAGACATCGCGGCTTTAACCTACCAGCCCTGATGCGGCGGAGCGATTGCCTCCCTCCAGGAAGCCACAGCAGTAAGTACTTGAAGGTACACCATGTCCGCCCGTTCACTTTAATTTAAAGAATATTCATAATTTAAAGTACACAGTGGTAAACAGTTCAAATGTTGTGACGTTTGGTTAAGAGTTCAATCAAGTTAGTGCAACCCAGAAAAGCGCTATTACTGTACAGTGGTGTGAAAAACTATTTGCCCCCTTCCTGACTTCTTATTCTTTTGCATGTTTGTCACACAAAATGTTTCTGATCATCAAACACATTTAACCATTAGTCAAATATAACACAAGTAAACACAAAATGCAGTTTTTAAATGATGGTTTTATTATTTAGGAGAAAAAATCCAAACCTACATGGCCCTGTGTGAAAAAGTAATTGCCCCCTTGTTAAAAATAACCTAACTGTGGTGTATCACACCTGAGTTCAATTTCCGTAGCCACCCCCAGGCCTGATTACTGCCACACCTGTTTCAATCAAGAAATCACTTAAATAGGAGCTGCCTGACACAGAGAAGTAGACCAAAAGCACCTCAAAAGCTCGACATCATGCCAAGATCCAAAGAAATTCAGGAACAAATGAGAACAGAAGTAATTGAGATCTATCAGTCTGGTAAAGGTTATAAAGCCATTTCTAAAGCTTTGGGACTCCAGCGAACCACAGTGGGAGCCATTATCCACAAATGGCAAAAACATGGAACAGTGGTGAACCTTCCCAGGAGTGGCCGGCCGACCAAAAATACCCCAAGAGCGCAGAGACGACTCATCCGAGAGGTCATAAAAGACCCCAGGACAACGTCTAAAGAACTGCAGGCCTCACTTGCCTCAATTAAGGTCAGTGTTCACGACTCCACCATAAGAAAGAGACTGGGCAAAACGGCCTGCATGGCAGATTTCCAAGACACAAACCACTGTCAAGCAAAAAGAACATTAGGGCTCATCTCAATTTTGCTAAGAAACATCTCAATGATTGCCAAGACTTTTGGGAAAATACCTTGTGGACTGATGAGACAAAAGTTGAACTTTTGGAAGGCAAATGTCCCGTTACATCTGGCGTAAAAGGAACACAGCATTTCAGAAAAGAACATCATACCAACAGTAAAATATGGTGGTGGTAGTGTGATGGTCTGGGGTTGTTTTGCTGCTTCAGGACCTGGAAGGCTTGCTGTGAGAGATGGAACCATGAATTCTACTGTCTACCAAAAAATCCTGAAGGAGAATGTCCGGCCATCTGTTCGTCAACTCAAGCTGAAGCGATCTTGGGTGCTGCAACAGGACAATGACCCAAAACACACCAGCAAATCCACCTCTGAATGGCTGAAGAAAAACAAAATGAAGACTTTGGAGTGGCCTAGTCAAAGTCCTGACCTGAATCCAATTGAGATGCTATGGCATGACCTTAAAAAGGCGGTTCATGCTAGAAAACCCTCAAATAAAGCTGAATTACAACAATTCTGCAAAGATGAGTGGGCCAAAATTCCTCCAGAGCGCAGTAAAAGACTCATTGCAAGTTATCGCAAACGCTTACTTGCAGTTATTGCTGCTAAGGGTGGCCCAACCAGCTATTAGGTTCAGGGGGCAATTACTTTTTCACACAGGGCCATGTAGGTTTGGATTTTTTTTTTCTCCCTAAATAATAAAAACCATCATTTAAAAACTGCATTTTGTGTTTACTTGTGTTATATTTGAACAATGGTTAAATGTGTTTGATGATCAGAAACATTTTGTGTGACAAACATGCAAAAGAATAAGAAATCAGGAAGGAGGCAAATAGTTTTTCACACCACTGTATGTTGTTTGGTTCGTTAATGGTCCTCTGTGAATATTCCACCGCCTCTGTCATTTAAAGAGGTGAAAAGCATGCGAGCACACAATGTGCTTGGTTTTCCTTCCTGACATCCACATGGACCCATCAGCAACACCATCCACTTACATGCAGTGCCTTGCAGAACTGCGAAAATTCCCCACAAATCGGTGTGCAAAGATGGAAGACTTATACTCAATTGATTTTAAAGTGGCCTGGCCAAACTAGTCATACACCTTCACATTCTGCATATTTTGTGTTGCAGATTTAACTTTAAATGGACAAATTTGCCATTTCTGCCCATCAGTCAACCCTCAATAACCCACAATGACAAAGTGAAAACATGTCTTCAGAAAAGTGTGTAAATGTGTTGAAAATCAAAAACTGAAATCTCTCATTCATATAAATATTCCAAGCATTAATTTTGAACTTTATAGAAGCCCCTTTAGAAGCTATCCCAGCTTTGAATCTTCTTGGGCAAGTCTTTTCAAGCTTTGGACACCTGGATTTGGGCAGCTTCTCTCAAGGTCTGTTAGATTGTATGGGATTCATCCGTAAACTGCCATCTTCAGGCCCCTCCACCGATGTTTTTTGGGAGGGGGGTACTCCGTTATGGTCCTGGAGATCCACAGTGACTGCAGGTTTTTTTATTAGAATCCTTTTATTTACTAACTAGTCGATGGCCACGGCGGTGTAAGAATAGGAACGGAAAACAGTGAGAAAGGAATTCAGAAATCAAGAAGAAATACGCAGCTGTGAATAGGTGTTTTGCTGGAGACGACAGATAATGAGTCGAAAGATCTAACCCTAGAAAAAGCCACGTACAACTGACCGTGGCTGAAAACTGGTTGTTGTAGATTAACGCAGATCTTTGCAAACGTAATACAAGGCGGGATGTTGGGGTTATGTTTGAAGTAAATGACAATGGTAGCATGGAGAATTTCGGAAAGAGCTTGAATTTGAGCTTCACCACCATAAACTCCAGATGTTGCCATGTATTGAAAGTACTCCTGACTTGTTGTGATAACTTGACTTGCGCTGGAAAGAACAACAGGAAGAGCGTCTCCAAATCTGTCCCAACGTGATGCAACGAAATCTACTGCCCTATGTCATAGTAAGAGTGCATTGCCTTCGTCAACCGTTTGTGTCAAGAAATAACCCACTGATAGGAACAGGAAGTTGCCGGATCCCGGAATAGAGATGACGTTGTACAAAAACCCGTCGACAGAGAAGAAACTGTCATTTATTTTATAACAAAGACTTAGGAAACAACAGTCGCAGTATAACAAAAAAAGCAAAGAGCGAAACCAATGCCAATGGTCGAGAGAGTACCTTCCTGTAGCAGGCTACGGAAAAGACTCCCAGGCGCACACATGGCCAAAGTGAAAGGTCACATGGTCAGGCTAGATATAGGGCGGTGACGTAACACCAAGGGGTCATAAGAGAAGAGCGGGGAACGTGGTAGTCCAAAGGAGGAATAGGAATCGAGAAAAGTGGTGTGGGGGTGTATGGGAGGCCACAGGCAGCGTGGGGAAGGGTTTGGAAGAGGAGGAATAGGAATCAAGAAATGCCGTGTGGGGGGACCGGTTTTGAAGAGGAAGCAGGACTAACCAGAAGAGAAATATATATAAGAGATAAAGCAATATTTTTGGGGGCTTAGTTAACTTGCTTATTACAATTCAGGACCCTTAATTGCCTATTTTACTTTAAAATTGCTGAATTAAGGTTGAAATTGTTACCTCATTTCTTAACCAGCCATCAGTTAATAATGAGGCGCAAATGACAAAGTAATCACCAGCCCCCACTGTGTATTTAATAAGTTTCCTAGACCAGGGGTCCCCAGCTCCAGTCCTGGAGGGCACCAGTGGCTGCAGGTTTTCATTCTAACCCTTTTTTAATTAGTGCACAGTTTTTGCTGCTAATTAACGTCTTGTGAATTCATTTTAATTGACTTGTTTTTTAAGATTTGTTCCTTTGAATTTCTTCACTGTTCCTCTGAATTGCTTAATTTCTTTCCTTAAACAGCACCCAAACAGAAATGAAACATAAAGCGAGTGAGCCAACAGAAGACCAGCTAAGTCAGGGCCTCAAACTCCAACCAATTTCACTCCAACCAGTTGCTTAATTAGGCATCGGGTCTTGTTGTTAATTAAACTTGTTCTTTAATTCCATGCCTTGTTGCTGCTCTCATTGTGCAATAGCAGAGAATTTCTGAAATTGCTGATTGTCTCTTTTCTAAGAGCACTGGTATAATGTTTTGTGGACCTGAGCAGATCAACATTCCTGAGACCTACACCTTTCTTTATTCCGAGATATTGTATGATGGTCACAGTTTGCTAGTCATGTTTTGGCTCATTTTGTATCTAGGAAAAATAAACAATTGAGGGGTTTGAGTCATAAACTCAATTCAAATTAATTCAAAAGAAGGTAATTTGCTCTAAAAACAGGTCACTAATTAAGAAAAGGGTCAGAATGAAAACCTGAAGCCACTGGGGCCCTCCAGGACCGGAGTTGGGGACCCCTGTCCTAGACTTTTAGTAGACTGTGTGGGTCCATAGCTTACAGTGTGCACTATCATGTAAAACTCTAGATGGCAGTATGGCAAAGAAATACGAAGACAGTTGCATATGTTGCACTGCATGGGCAAAGTGTTTTGAAACAAAGTTAAGTGTTTTTTTTTTTTTAAGCTTGAAGGATTGAAATCTGTTTTTATTTTATCAGTGGCTATAGTTATTTAAGGTCATTTAATATAACCTCATTTGAGTTGGCAAATGTACTCAGCAAAAAAAGAAACGTCCTCTGACTTTCAACTGTTTTTACTTTCAGTAAACTTAATGAACACTAAAAGAGTCAACACCATAAGACATAAACTAAAAATGTTTCACAATGTGTCCCTGAATGAAGGGAGGCTCAAAATCAAAAGTACCAGTCAGTATGTGGTGTGGCCACCAGCTGCTTGAAGTACTGCAGTGCATCTCCTCCTCATGGACTGGACCAGATTTGTCAGTTCTTGCTGTGAGATGTTACCCCACTCTTCCACCAAGGCACCTACAAGTTCCTGGACATTTCTGAGGGGGAATGGCCCTAGCCCTCACCCTGCGATCCAACAGGTCCCAGACGTGCTCAATTCCTTCGACGATAAACACGAATCCGTCCATCACCCCTGGTGAGACAAAACCGTGACTCATCAGTGAAGAGCACTTTTTGCCACTCCTGTCTGGTCCAGCGAAGGTGGGTTTGTGCCCATAGGCGGCGTTGTTGCTGGTGATGTCTGGTAAGGACCTGCCTTACAACAGGCCTACAAGCCCTCAGTCCAGCCTCTCTCAGCCTATTGCGGACAGTCTGAGCACTGATGGAGGGATTGTGTGTTCCTGGTGTGACTCGGGCAGTTGTTGTGGCCATCCTGTACCTGTCACGCAGGTGTGATATTCGGATGTACCGATCCTGTGCAGGTGTTGTTACACGTGGTCTTCCACTGCGAGGATGATCAGCTGTCCTTCCTGTCTCCCTGTAGCGCTGTCTTAGGTGTCTCACAGTGCGGACATGGCAATTTATTGCCCTAGCCACATCAGCAGTCCTCATGCCTCCCTGCAGCATGCCTAATGCACGTTCACGCAGATGAGCAGGGACCCTGGGCATCTTTCACAGTCGGTAGACAAGTCTCTTTAGTGTCCTGCGTTTTTAGAACTGTGACCTTAAATGCCTACTTTCTGTAAGCTGTTAAGGTCTTAACGACCATTCCACATGTTAATTAATTGATTATGGTTAATTGAACATGCATGGAAAACATTGTTTAAACCCTTTACAATGAAGATCTGTAAAGTTATTTGGATTTTTAAAACATTATTGTTGAAATACACAGTCCTGAAAAAGGGACGTTTCTTTTTTTGCTGAGTATATATGGTTTTTAAAGAGAACCTTTTATTAAGCTCCTTGAGCATGGGAAAAGGGGTATATAAATAAATTGTATTGTTATTGTTATTATTATTAATTCAGTCTTTCAAAATACTAAAACTATTTGTGATTGATGTTACCCAGGGTAGAATTCTGATTTCAAATCTCACACCCTGTTGTAGAATCTGTACATACTTCCTATGTCTCTGTGCATTTTTCTTCAATTAGCTTGTGTTCTTTATGTACTCCTTATGGTTTTACTCCAACTTCCTAAAAATGTGCAGTTTAGGTTAATTCACAATTCGATTTTGTCTCTCTATGGGTGTGAGAGTGATTGCGTATGTTAATGGTCCAACAGCGGATTGAACACTGTCCTGTGCCCAGTGCTGCTCAATGAGTTTCTAAATTGGGTTAGTTGGGTTTAATGTTCTGATCATGTGCAGGCGTACGTCATGAGGTTTTTGCTGAATATCGTAATCCAAATCACATGAGAGGAGTATTTTGACTTCAAGACCTGCATTCATTTTAAATTCAGTAATTGAAGAACGCCTTTATGAATGTAAGCGTTTGTGAGTATACTTTGTGTTGAACTAGCCTTTCTTCTGTCTGTTCCTGCCTTGCACCCAGTGCTCTTAGAATAGGCTGCTGCTTCTCATGATCCTGTAACTGAATAAATTAATTTTGAATTGATTTATTCTTAGTCATGCACAGAATAAATGAGGATTAAAATGTTGTGTCCAGTCAGTTTGTCTTGTCTTTTATGGCACAATGAACCACCTCCCCTCACATAGCACGTACTGCTGCAACTGCTGTTAATAGATCTTCATTACAGGATTCCATATAACCAGACTTATTCCCTGCAGGGAAGAAAATAGGGAGCAGACTAATTGTAGCCTAAAACAGGCAGTGAAGGACAAAACATGAACTTGGAATGTGCTATCAGCCACGGAGACAATAATAATACATTTTATTTATATAGCGCCTTTCCCGTGCTCAAGGCACTTCACAGAGTTTAAGAAAGAACGGCAGGGTAAACAGTTTATAGCATTGTACTAAACCAGCTAAATAAATGAAGAAGAGTAAGATAGTAAATTCAGAGAAAAGCCTAAAAGACAACATAATTGATGGTCTGCACACACACATACAAGTTACATGAACATCTTGACAGAGAGGTCAACTGGGAGAAGGGTAATAAAGTCAAGTAGACCTAAAAGCCTTCCTGAACAGATGAGTTTTGAGTTGTTTTTTTTAAAGAATTCATGGAGTCAGCTGACCTGAATAATTTTGGTAGGTCATTCCAGAGTCTGGGCGCTATACAGCTGAAGGCCCTGCTGTCACCCATGGAGTGTAGATTAGTGTGGAGCACAGCAAGATCAGAGGACCTTAGTGGGCGGACAGGCACATAGTGATGGAGCAGGTCGCATACAACCTGCTAGTCATCATCAGAACAAAAGGGATGTGCATTGGTTTCTTGGCAGTGATTCAGTGCTTTATATACATTGTTCAGGACCCATGTGCTCTTGAGATTCTTTTTTAATCGGATATCTTTAAGTCTCTTTATCTTTTTATAAAATAAAAAAAAACTTTTTTTTTTACAGAGACCTTCTGTCGAGCAAGAATAACTGATACTTCTCAGACTGGTTTATCAAGCGTGGTACCAGTATTTGCATTGGTAAGTCCTCATTTTAATATGCTTTTCTTGCCAATAGATTTTTAATATCTGGCTTCCTAACTTTGATTTTATATTGTTAGTAACATTACAGGGGAGAGGTTACTAAATAATTATACAGTTTCTTTCATTTTGCAGATGAAGTTTGAGAAAGATGGAAATATCACATCATATGGTAAGTTGTAAGCATCAAACAGTGACCTCAGAGTATCTTATTTATTTATTTATTTAAAAAAGCACTTATCAAGGCTGACCAAAGTGTCACAAGCCATCTACTAAAGCAGATGGCCTGCTAGTAGTTTGGGACCGACCAGGACTGAGGGAGGCACAAGAGAGGCAGATGTTCAAAACAGAAGGTAATTTATTTATACCACGATGGAAGGAAAAAGAACAAAAAAACGATGAACAAAAATGTATAAATAATCCAGTGAGAAGACACAATCAAATTATAAAGAAAAGAAAAACAAAAAGACAAAAAATAGAAATTGGGAAACACCAAGGCTCTTATCCTAATATAATCAATTCCCGTTCATGAAAAGTCCAGGGCAGCCTTAAAATAATACCAAAAACTAGACTCTGTTTCAGTCCAGGTCACCAGTACAACTCCTCCAAAAAAAATCTCAGGAGTCGTTTTTTTTTGGTCCTCAGGAGCTTAACCCACTCCTTTACAGCAACCAACAGCTCAGCCACTAGGCACCTCTTAGGCTGGCGTGCCTCGCACTACCTACTTTTTCTCCCTTTTCTTTTTTCTCCTCATCTTACGGCTACAACAGTACTTAAAGCCTTTTCCATTGCCAGGATCAGCTTACCTAATCATAGGGAGAAACCATTTAAGTCCTGCCGGGGAAATCGTACACTGCTTGTACAAATCAAAAATAACCGACAACAACATCTACATAATAAAACAATAAACAACAAAACAACACCACATTTATACCTAACCTCGAGGTTACTAATAAACAAACTTATAGATTACGATACATGTACACTACTAACGCAACTTGGACTCCCCCTATAGCTGTCGTTTGATCTTCCTAGGCACCTGTGACTGCATTTAGCGTCTGTGCCCTTGTTAAATGAAGAAAAAAAAAAACCCGATCGATAAAAATGGTATGTTACGTGCAATACTTGCCATCAACCCATATGGTAAAACATCTAGAAAATAAACTAAACAACCAGAGGGTAAGCCCAAAAATCCTAAATGAAAAAGAAAAAAAATCTTTCTTCCCCCATGGGAAACTTGCTGATAGATTGTTCACACTTAAAACTTTGATAGTCTTGCCCCATATCCATTTAATCCACCAGGTATCAGCATTACGGTGAGGCTATAGCATCACACAAAGTGCTATACAATAAAAACCCAACATATCAGACACACAAAACCAAAGGGTAAAAGACTTTTTAGCCTGGGACGAGACGTGACTTTTTTAGGGAGACACTTTCACGTCCCGCGAGACAAGACTTTGTGCCACGAAATTTAACCACAGAAGGAGCCGGAAATAAAACACAAAGAGTAGATGTCAAAGTAGAACGTCGTAAAGAATTAAAAAATGTTGGTGCAATACACATGCAGAGCAGGTTAGAGATAATGAAAGTCTCAAAAAAATGATAGTAAAGATCGTATTAGCGCAAACAAATGGAAATTATTAGCCTGTGAAATAATGGAACAGTGAAAAGAGATCGAATATATTGTTCAGATTTAAACTTTAAGTTAGAGACCTGTAGATCGTCTAATTCGTGTTGCCATCAGGGAAAAGTAGCATATCTTCCCAATGAAGAGGCTTATCCATGACAATTAAAAGATTTGTTGTTTGGTGAAAGTGAAATCCACATACACGAGCGGCAGAGGCGCGTAGTGGCCACAGACCGAAGGGGATGGTGTGCGAAGCAAGCAGGAAGCGAAGCCCCCTAGTAATATACAGTTCAATTGTGCTGCTCAAATATGTTTTGAGTAATTGTATTCAGTCAGATTGTTTATTGTTGTTTGGATTTTTATGTGGAGTATTCAAAAGTGTCCTAATGCCAATTAAAGTGGAAATTCAAGTCACTAGCACACTTTGAGAGAGTGCAGTAAATGGATTAAGGAGCAGATGATTTGTTTATGTCAAAGCATAAGCATGTTTTCCCTCTCATAAAAAATCTTACATATACTTTTTTCTTTAAAGAAAAGAAAAAGACAGAGTTGTATCAAGAATTAAATCTTCAAGCTCGGGATTTACGATTTCAACATTTAACAAGCATAACAACTCGAAACAACAGGATCATTGTAAGGATGGAGGTATGAAACATTGCAAAATGACTGATTTGTCTAATTATCTCATGTAAGTACAATTATACGTTCTAGATTTAGTGATTTGAATGGCCTGACAAACCGGTAGATTTTCTTACTGTACATTAGTATTGCCCAGATCTTTTCTTGATTTATGTTCAGTCCTGGATTTTAGTCTTTCAAATTTTGCATTTAATGCAGTCATTCACATGTGGCAGTTATCTCCTGTTAATCATACAACATTTGATGTTTGGTGTTTGAGAATATGTCTGTAAATACTGTATATCCAATGTTAGGTCCTGATATATTAGGCAATGTTGGAAAACACTCACCCTTTGCTTTTCAAAGGTAGCTTAACTTTTGCGCTGGGTCTCTACTTCTCTTGGGACCTTTTCTTGGGCTTAATGACATCTAATGTATCATTTTGGTTGACTAGATTCAAACGTTTTCAGACAACCACTTGATCCTTAGGCTCCAATTTATCTCATAAATTACTCACTATTTATTATTACTTTCTAACAGTTTTTAAAGGCTGTGATTTCACCGGATTACCTTTTGATCCTGGATTACAGAAATGTGGGTCTGGAGTCCTGGCTTTTAAGAGACCTAGGTGCCCAGTTGGCAGGAGACGGGCAATTGCTCACATCTTCCCTTCCGTTTGAATTCAGATCAATAGAAGCCATACTTCTGCATAGGGTAAATATTTTTAGTGTATTTTTATTTAATATGTGAAAGTACTCTTATTCTGATAATAGTGTAAATTATCATTCATTTGCATTCCTATTATGGGAGTGTTTATTAGCAGATTTTATTTTCTTTCAAATGTTGGACAACTCACTAGCGTACAGCAAAAAAAATTCTGGCTTCTTTCAGTTTCTCAGTATAAGCATTTTCTATATCACCTTTCAGTCTTTTACCAGTTGTGGTCAGTGGACTGATGATTTCTTCTAAAGTGTATAAAGAAATAAATCTGCTCTTGGTTTTGTTTTTTTTTTATAAATCATATCATCAATTTAAACACATTTTGCTTAAAAATTAAATGTCAAACATAATTGTAGTACCAGTCATAATCTCCAAAGACATTTGATAGTTTATTTTGTAATATATTGATTTTATTCATGTTTTATTTAAAAACAATCTTTGTTTGTTAATGTGTTCTCATGAGCTGGATTTGTTTGAAAAAGTTGTAAAAGACTGTCATATAAAGTCATTCTGTTCTCAGGTACTTTTCCTCAATCATAATGATTAAAAGGAGAAGTTAAATTATATATGTCAGTGACAGTCATGAGTAAATTCATATATATTGATCTGTATTTGTTTATTTATTTCACTAGTAGGTTAATGATCAACTGATCACTGGTGAAAATGAAATTGAATTAGCAGCTCCTTTTTTTCTGGAAAATAAGTATTTTTTATGGTGTCCATGCTTTTTTCAATTATAGTGTAGGGGGAAAAAAACAGTTAAACTGGTAACTAGAAAATATATTGTAAAGCAGTACAATAGTAAGTGCATTTTTAATTAAGATCATACTGAGATATATTTTAGCATTACAGCAGAGAAACACTGCCTTGTTTTAAGAGTTAATACGCATATGGCATTATGGTGTTTCTGCGCTTCATATTGATTATTTTATGTACTACCTGATAAAATAAATTAATTTTGATTATGTTGAAAATGATGTCAGTGTTTTAGAACGGTGTATTTTCCACATTTTTAACATTTAGACCTCAGATAAAGTTTTACTATAATATCTTAATATTTTTGTTTTAGGTTAACACTCTTCAAGCCCGGCTTAATAACCTTCAGCCCCAGATACTTGAAATGCTGGAATCACTTGTGGATCCAAAGTTGTTATCAGTTGATAGGAGCAAATTACACATTTTGCTGCAAAACAGCAAAAGGTAACATTTCTTCTACTAATAAACAATTGTTAAAAGAGAAATTGTAGATTAATTTTATTTAATCTTTAGACTTGACATGAGACTGCCATGACAGGTTATTTTAGCTCTTTAGTGAATTCATGGCTGAGGACCCCACACATGCTTTTTGTAACTGGACCATAACATCTAAAAGAGTTCAGATGTCTAATTAAATAGTTCACTGTGTAATGGAATTTAGGGGATGGTGTTAAGTGATATTTACATTTACTTTTCTAAAGTGACTTACGAAAGTGGTCAACATAATCAAGTCAATCTCAATTTGGGGGACTCTTTATGAACAAGTATTATAGGACAAGGTTACAAAAATGACCATCACAACTGAAAAGCTCTTAAACCAACAGAACAGCAGAAGAGGAATTATTCTTTTCTTAGCTACAAAGAACCCAGGATCAAAACTATTATCAGCTAAGAAGATATTAACAGAAAGGTGGGTCCTCAGACACTTCTTAAATACAGTGAGGAACTCAGTGGTTTGGGTGGGGGTTTGACAGCTTATTCCACCAGCTTGGAGTTACAACATGATATTACACTATAAAACTGGAATTTGATCCACCAATAGACTACCTCCAACATAAGTTATTAAGGATCTTTTATTGTATTTTCTTTCTCGTGCCTAATACTTTGCAGAATATGTATATCCGAGTACTACAGTATGCTGTTAAGTAGTGATGAGCGAGCATGCTTGGATGAACATGTGTTTGGCTCGAGCATCACTATACTCGGAGCATGGGGCTAGTGCGCCATGCTCAAGTCTCTGCCCCACACGTTTCGCTGGTTGGAGACAGCTAATCAAGGGGCAGGTAAGTACTGCCCTCACTGTAATGACAGTAGCCATGTCAGGTGCTGGCATTACAGTGATTGGCTGGCCGGAACACGTCATCGGGTGCTATATATGCAGGCACTGTCTTATAATGTTTTAGAGCGTCCGCTCACCTGCAGGCACTGGCATATAATATTTTAGAGCGTCATTTTTCCTGTAAAATTTGATTGTTTTGGGCGTGTTTTTTTCAGTCTGTAAAAGTGGCATACAATTCGGACAAACTGGTTCCCAGCAGCGACTTGGGAGTCTAAGATGCATCCAGACATCGTCCCCATGCTGTTCCCGGTCCATTTGGGTGGTGTTTCTGTCACTTTCTGACCTTTTCCAATGGACCAGGCCCCCTCCCCTTTTCAGAGCAGGGGGTGCCTGGTTGTCTCCCATTGACTTACATTATACTCGGGTGCTCGGTAGAGCACACGAACATCGCGATGTGTTTGGACCGAACACCCGAACACTTTGGTGCTCGCTCATCACTACTGTTAAGGAAACACTGAATAAATAAATAAGCAAACAAACCACATATGATTCTCTCTGACCATCCTAAGATAACTGAATTTGTATTTTTTAGAGGGATTGTGGGTATAAAAGTCTGTCCTGTCAGCAATGCGCACAAGGCAGTATCCAACACTGGAAAGGGTGCCAGTCCACTTCAGGGCCCATTTGCACAGCCCTACATTTCACACAGGGCCATTTAACCTCAACTTTACATCTTTGGAAATGTGGGAGGAAAACTGGAGCACACAGAATAAATATAGGGCAGGCATGGGACAGAACATGCAGACTCCATACTGACATTAACTTGATATGAGGATTCAAGTCCAGGAAGCCAGATCTGTGAAAACAACGGCATAATCCACTACACTAACTTGCCATCTTAGTCTTGGATGGAACTCTACTAATTTGCATTAAGGAAATTTTAAGCAGTATTTCAAAACGGAACCTAATTTGTTTACACTCATTTAAATAAAAAAAAATGTTTGAAAAAATATTTTAAAATGTCTATAAATAATTTGTGTTTTAATTTACATTGTAAAATATGTCTTGGTTTTTGTACAGTTTAGTGAATTTCTGTAGAGCCTATACATTATCACATGTTGCAATCCATGAAGTATCCATTATCCACTACTGAGGAAAAGTACAACAAAACAATTTTATTGTAATGTAACGAACATATCAACACATGTAAAATCACATTTTCCTTTCAGTCTTTCAGAGCTAGAAACTGACATAAAGGTATTTAAAGAGACTTTGTTGAAAATACTGGATGAAGAGGAGTTAATAGAAGAAATGTGCCTCGCAAAATGTGGGGATACTGAAGTTAAGTAAGTAAACATGAAGCATATTCAGTTATTCAGTTATTGTGTATGCAAGAATGGCGTTAGTATTGATGCCTACACTAAATGTTGTGCCTACTGCAAGATTTCAAGGTAAAAGTCTATACATTATAATTATTATTATTATAGAATTATCTTGTCTTTCAAGGAGAATTGTTTAAAAGATTCAGCAAGGAATTTAGTACCGAGTACTGAGGTTTCCATTTGTTCTTAATCATTTCAGATGATGGAGGCGTAAACGTTTTTAGGAGTGTTTTTGAGTCATTTTCAAAAAAAAGCTTCTAACTCCCTACTTTAGTATAGGCTAAGTTTCTGATCTTAACTTTTATAGGAGACACTGCTATTCTGTGATGATTTGTTTGTAAATATTAAATTATAGTGTTGTAAATTGACATACACCTTTCATCTCATATAATATACAGTGTAAAAGGAAATGACAAAACAGAAATGTCAAAGAGTTGGGGAGTAGCCAAGAAAACAGCAGAAAAAAGAAAAGTTATTTTGGACATAAGTGTCCTTCAGTGCGTCTCTCTCAGGCTGGGGATGCGAAACTGCGTTCTGCTGCGGAGCTCCGTTTGGTTCTTTTATTGTTCAGAAGTGGAACGATAACTTTTGGCAACATTGTTCTTTAACACTTAGAGGGCTGAATATTTTTTCCAAAAAACTCAGTTTTCTGAGAAGCACACAAAGCAATGGTTTCACACATAAGTCAACATAAAATGTCTGTTGCTATGTGCTGTGGCTTCTGTTGGCGCATGTTCAGCATCTCTTTGGTGGCATTGGCTGCATGGGGGCATCTCGATCGTCAGCAGGAATGCACAATGGGCTAGCTGTCTTAGCACAGGTGGCTGGTGGCAGTTGCAATGTGACGCAATATGGTTTGTATCTCTTGACATCATAAGTGGTGGTCCTGCCAGGCAAACGTTTGTGTAGGTGCATCAGCTTCACAAAAGTGTTCAGTGCCATGATCATCTGGGGACCGATCAGATGATGCTGGTGTTCCTTTAGGGGGCAATAGCTCCCTAGTTGGAATAAGTTCTTTTGTCATTGCGGTGTTTAAAGTAACCCAAAACTATATAGATATAATGTAAAAAAAGACAATACCTCTCCCATAGTGATACGGCGGTAAGAATCACATAAGAAAAAATAACTTAGCTTTCTTTAATGACGATTTACACGGCATTACAGATGGGAAGCCATAGCAAGACAATACCAAGGTGGGATCTTGATCTATACAGTCTGCCATGTTTTGTTGCTGTGATGGAAGGATTTTTAGGACGTTATCACCCATCCGTATGTTGGCTTCAAAGTATTTGGCTGCTGTCCAAGACTTTTATACTGGTTCCTCCATGTGCAGGCCCCCACGTTGGCAAATCGTCAATTTCCAAACAAGGAAAGAAGATTTTGTGCTGACTTTTAACAGAGGACCAAATAGTATACATCTGTCTTTACGCTGACTATACATTCCTCCAGCTGTCTTTGTCCATCTTGTCCTATGCTTGGCCCAGCAATTCTAAATGCTGAGAGCCTCTGTGTGTTAACTTTGGCCTGGCCTGTACATGTGAGTCGATTTCTAAAATAATTTTTACGCAGAGTACAGTGACATTAAACTTCTATTCTTATTTCAGCTGGCACCTCACTTTTGTTTTTGATTTGCATCTCCAGATCACTTTCATAATTCTCGGATTTCGACAAGTCAGAGAATTCAACAAAATTGTGTAAAACGGAGTATGGAGTATTTTGCTTCGCACATTCGCTTTGGTGTCTCGCCAGATGTCGGTGTCATTTTAGAAGTTGTATGCTCTTTGCTTGTCCTGCATGCATAGGGAATCAAGGTTAAATCAACAAAGCCATGCCACTTTCCTTCTAGCAAAGAGAGTCGAACTTAAACATAAGGGTGAGTTTTGTTGCAGTTTACAGCTGATTACCGTCCTCTACTCCTGAATTTTGACAAAACTCGACATCAGCCCTGAAAGAGTTAAATAGTCCGCGGGGTGGAAGAGGTGGGACCCTAATACAGTATATGTATAATACGTGCACAGCTGGTAACTGCACAATCACTTTATTTGCATATCTTCCTTGTGATGTTTATCTCAAATGATGTGGCATCCCTTGTTTAACTTGGTGTGGGTGGCAACATTCTAATAAAGCAAGGTTTTCTTAGCCTGGGGTCCGTGGACCCCTAGGGGGGTCCATGGATGGATTTCAGGGGGTCTATGAGGGTCAGATAAAAATTAACATTTATATTCACTGTACAGCCCGGTACTGTTGATTTTTCATTTCTCACATGATGTTTCTTGTGCGTTATGTCTTTCACTGTTGTTTTTCTAAATAGAAATAGATTTTAAGATAGATTGGATGTCAAAGATATGTGTGTCATCTTGTCAAAGACCACTCCACAGTTTCATATTCTTATTCAAGGCAAACAAGAACAACCTTCTCATTGAAATAAAGTAGATAACGAGAGAGCAGTAGTAGAAAATGTAGTAGTAGTAGTAGATCTATTTTAATTTGCACATGAGGATTGTATTTCATAATTATAATGAATGGCCATTACTTTTTGCATAAAAAAGGAGTGTTTTTTTTTTAGATTCTTTACTTTAAAGTTTAATAATAATTTCTGCATGTCATATATGTTTGAGACAATCAAATCTCGATAAATAAAGTACATTATATTCATTGCATGCAAAGGTGTGTTTATGTGAATATTTCTGGGGAAGGGGGTCCATAGCTTTCATTAGGTTCTTAAAGGGGTCTGTGACTCAAAAAAGGTTAAGAATCAGTGTTCTAAAGGAATAAAATTTAAACCAAGTTGCATTTACATTTTTGGTGAATTAATGTCTTTATTAGTGTGTTATATTATTGGAATTTTCCAGTTATTTTCAGTTGTATAATACTAGGGTATCAGGTACAATCACAACATTCAATCAATCTGTGACAAACCGGTCTGATTTGATCTTAAGTTGTAGAGGCAGGCCCTGTGTGTTTGAGAGTTGACAATCAATGAATATTCACCTGAAAGTATAACGTGCACAATGCAGGCACAGAGAAACTGGAAAGGGTATGTTTTTACCTCGCCAACAAAAGAGAGGTTTGTCTGTCTGATGTCTCCTGTTTTATGTAACACAGCAAATGAAAGCATTCATACAGCATTAACATGGTCATTAACAGGCTTTTAGAAAAGAGGCAAACTTGCAGTACCTTATAAATTTGAAACTATGCCAGGAAGTCCATGTGGAGATGTGTAGTTTATCACGCACTGTGATTTATAGTCCCGTAATATGACGTCCATAGGCAATGACATGAGAAGCATCAGTCATCAAGTTTGACATCCCCTCTGGTAGTTGTATATTGTGACGTCAGCTTTCGCTACTGAAAAACTAAAAGATTTTACATTTGGAGTTGTAGTCCTACTTACTAAAGCTCGTAAGACTCTAGTGTTGGAGTCAGAGTCAAATAAGGATTTTAAAACTAATTCCACGACCCCAACAGCCTTTCAAATAAATATATTGTACAAATATAGTCACCGTAAATGAACACTGCATAGAGAATTCATAAAGACAGGTGCAAAAAATTATATGAAGCTGTTCTAGCCAATATTTTGCTTTCGTTTTTTGATCTGTAGTCAAGGAAGCAGTTTTGGAATTGACCATGCAGAAGAGATGGAACTGCTGCTTGAAAATTATTACAGACAAGCTGAAGATCTGGCAAATACAGCCCGGGAACTGAAACTACTCATTGATGACTCAGAAAGCATTGTTTTCATTAATCTGGACAGGTTAGTAAAGTATATTTACTTTAGAATGGTGTTTTGTAGGCCATCTCCCTCATTTTGCTACCTAGTATTTAATTAAATACAAGTCCAACTTGCTTTCCTCCTTTTAAGCCATGAGTATGTGATTGATCACTCTTCTACTTGAGTTTAAAAATACATTTGGTGTCATAAACTTGTGAATATCCTTGCATGGCTAGTTTCAGTCAAGAAATAATAATAATTAATTAAATGTTTGTAGTGCTTTACATAAACGGCCACTAACAATGTGCAGCATCCACCTCAGTGGTATACCGGCAGTACCAGTATGCTCACCACACATTAGCTATTAAGTGGTGAAGGAGTGAGAGAGAGACCCAATAAGGGACATGGGATGATTAGGGGGCCAGAATGACCAGGTAGTGGTGGGCAATGTAGCCAGGACATCAGGGGACATCCTACTCTTTTCCAAAGGTACCCAGGGATTTTTTATGACCACAGAGAGTCAGGACCTCAGTTTTATGTCTCCTCTAAAGGATGCATATGTTCAGGTACTTGGGAAAATGTACTCTTTTATTCATGCGTTGAGGATTTCCTTTAGTCAGCAATGTTTCTTCCAGTTTACTGCACCTGTTTATAATCTGCACAACTCATACAAAACATATTGTATATTGTGTAATTAAATAGTGTGTCAAAATGACTTTGTGACTTTTGTTTGTCAGTGCTTCAGTCTTACTATGAGGTACATTTGGTGCCACTCTCTGACTTTGCCCTTGTTGAATAATAAATGTAAAATATGTTTTTTGAAAGAACTGTTTTATTTTAATATCACACATAAAGCTATGTCAGCATTTTCATACTGGTCAAATTAAGTGTCATCTTTCATGGTGTATTACAAACTGACTTGCAGAGAATAGAATAAGATTTCGATGCAAGATAAGTGCTACATATTGTGCGATTACACAGTTAACTACAATAAAAAAAAAAAAGTATCCATCAAACTTTGCAAATAATAACGGAGGATATCAAGTACAATATGCAATCGGTACAAAAAAATCTAACTTAAAACAGCAGTGATAAATGATAAAAATTAAGTGTGGCACACTGAAGAAAATAAATATCAGCTTTAAAAAAGGATAATGATTTAAGTATTAGGACAGCAGGAGATTCACAAAAAGACTTGAAGAGTATGTTTCAGAGTGAAGTGAGCATTAACTAAGAGTTGTGCAGCAAAGCTTTTATATATTGAGAAGGTCAACATCAGAAGTTCATGTGTGTTCCACCGAGATTTGTTTAGGGTAAACACAGGCATGAATTCTTGGTAATCTACTGGTAGCTCTAGGAACACACCGTTAAATACTGCTGCTGAACACACAACTTAATTTGTTTAATTACTTAATAAAGTCTATCCAATTTTCATTTCAGTCACCGTAATGTTATGATGAGACTTAACCTGCAACTGACAATGGGTACCTTTTCAATTTCCCTCTTTGGTTTGTTAGGAGTAGCCTTTGGCATGAATTTGGAATCCTCATTGGAAGAGGTAAGTGTTGTCCATTAATATCTGTCTAGTCTATGAGAAGGTCTGAATTTATTTGTTTTGCATGTATTCATTTGTCTAATCGTAGTTCACAGTTAAAACATAAAACTGAGATATTCACTTAAAATAAACTGCAACGCCCAGATATTTTCCTTAATAGGGGCCAGGATTTTATAATGTGAACATGAGATGAGCACTCGTATATAGCAAAATGTTTTGAATGATGGACCACTGATAACATTGCCCCTTGTTACCAGCCTTTGGGCAGGCCACTAGAAGAGGTAGATGGATGGCTTACTAAAGTGTCATCACAGAAACAAGGGCATTGCCACAAGAACCAGTAAACTCGGCAGCCTCACTAATATGAAACATGTTGAAGCTATAAGAAGTAAGACTACCATTAATCCTTTACAGTTTACAAGCATTGTGTTACTGCAGAAAAGTCAAAGTTGAAGAAGTTTTGAATCTTTCCTTGTAGGTTCACATAATTTGCACAAAGAATTCAATAGATAAAAGTATTTCCATGTGCAGACCCGTTGATAGATTTATATCATGTTCTTCTCATTTTTCCATTTTAATTGATGAAGAATTTGCATGCTTTGTACAAGTAGCTACAGCTGCTAGAGGTAAAGGTGCTCACCAGTTAACATTCCTTTGCATTTGAGTTGACCCATCTGTTCATGACTTGACACTCAATCCTAAACAGCATGAGTACATTTTTAACTTACAAAAACAGCACTTTATATTTTTTTCTTCCCAGTTTTCCCTCCAGGCCTCTTTCCAGATTATCAAACAGAATTTACAAGGAGTAAATTAATTTATGACCCAATGATTACATTTGATGGTGGGCTCAGGTTGGACAGTTGGTGACAAAGTCAGAGAGGCGATATTGCGCTGGTTTGGACATGTGCAGAGGGAAGATTCTGGGTATATTGGGAGAAGGATGTTAAGGATAGAGCTGCCAGGGAAGAGGAAAAGAGGAAGGCTTAAGAGGAGGTTTATGGATGTGCTGAGAGAGGACATGCAGGCGATGGGGGTGACAGAGCAAGATGACGAGGACAGAAAGATATGAAAGAAGATGTTCCGCTGTGGCAATACCTAACGGGAGCAGCCGAAAGAAGAAGAAAAAGATAATACATTAACATCTGTCCTCATGTGCTCGTTTAATAAACTTAGCTGTTTTATTTATCAAGCATTTTAATAATGCATTCTGCTGATTATCCATCTTTTGGGTAACCTGGACCTAAACATAGAAAATCTTTTGTTGGATTGTTTTCCAAAATATGAAGTCTAGGCAGTTGGAAAAACTCAGCAGACTCGTTGTGTATTATAATTGAAAATTAAAACCATATATATTTTTCATTTTTTGTAGGACCCTGAAGTCTTCTGGTTGGTAACAGGTATCATGTTTTTGGGAAGCGGACTAATCTGGAGACGCCTTTTGTCTTACCTTGGCAGGCACCTTGAACCTCCGTCTTTGCGACCGGTTAGAAATATTTTATCTTTTTCCTGTTTTATTTTTACAGTTTACTCAAAGCAACATTGTCATTTAATAATTCAGGTATGATAATAAGCAGTGAGATTTAGACATTCTGATACAAAACTGTAGCAATTAAAATGGATGTGAAACTACAATAATTTAGTAAAACCTGCAGCAACCAACTGAAACTTTTTAATTCTTTTAAACTTTAAAATAAGCTATATTTCTTATACCAGCATTTTGTCTGTTTGTAATAAACTTCTTTATGTGGTTTCCAAATAACAAGGCATTATATCATCAATTTCAGGCATAATATAATTATTCCTACTCTTACTTGTATTAATCTGTCTCCTCCCATTGAATGATATGTGTATACAGTAAATAAATGGAGAGTTAAATAAAACTTGAAATAGAAAGAAAATGTAATATGTACTGTAAAGTTTAAGATCATTCCGGAGTTTTACAAAGACCATGGGAGTCCAAGAAATGGCATAATTTTTTTAAATAAAGCTAACTATAACATGTAAGGTTGTGAATCACCAGTGTTGTTTGATGCTCCTGAATGAGCAAGAGGAATCAGCGAGGCAGCAACTTGGCAAAAACCAGTAGGTTAAAGTAGTCTTTCAGGATGTGTCTTATGTAGTGAGTAAATTACAAATAGTGTATAAGATCTATTTATTATTCCATCAGCTTTGGTGGCATGGCAAAAATAATTGTCCAGTAAGTCAGAACATGTGTACACGAGAGGCTGGTGCACTGAAAAAATAACTTGTTAAATGTGACTCATGACATGATGACGACACTTAGTTCCATCTGACTGAATAAAAATAATTGCATACAGAAGATATAATATATCCATCTCTTTCAACTACAACAAGAGTTTCCTGAAGGTAACTAATTTGCTGAGTCAATTTACTACAATTAGGACAGCTACTTTCTACATTTAATTTGATTAAACTGTCCTAATCTGATATGTAGATCTAGTGTACTATTGTGTCTGTGTGTCATCGGATATTTGTAGGTAAAAAAAAAAAGTGCACAACTACAAGATAGGAAAGTAACCTTTTTTTTTTTTTTTGTACTAATCATACTTTATTAATTTCTTAGATAATAAAAATTATATCCAGAGATCATTAGAGTCTTGCTCTTTTGGTATATCAGTTACCAATGCATTAATTGGAGAGAGTACTTGTATTTTCCCGATTTAGAATTACATTTCTTAAAATCTGTCTGTTTCGCTTCAGTGCATCTTACTCCTTTTCCTGGTGTTTTGTTGTAATTTCCTGGAATTCAGTGATCCCTCGGTATATCGCGCTTCGACTTTCGCGGCTTCACTCCATCGTGGATTTCAAATGTAAGCATATCTAAATATATATCACGGATTTTTTGCTGGTTTACGGATTTCTGCAGACAATGGGTCTTTTAATGTATGGTACATGCTTCCTCAGTTGGTTTGCCCAGTTGATTTCATACAAGGGTCGCTATTGGTGGATGGCTGAGAAGCTACCCAATCAGAGCACGTGTTAAATAAAACTCCTCAATGATATATGATATGCTTCCCGTGCGGTGCTTCGCATACTTGAAAGCCCAAACAGCACTTATTGATTTTTTGATTGTTTGCTTTTCTCTGTCTCTCTCACTCTTTCTGACATTCTCTGCTCCTGACGAAGGGGGTGTGAGCAGAGGGGCTGTTCGCACACTGGCCTAGAGGATACAGACGCTCCTCTACAAAATGCTGAAAGACTACCTTCACATTGCTCCCTTCCTTGCAGTTGCTTTGTCCGGCGGTGCTTCGCATACTTAAAAGACCAAACAGCCCTATTGATTTTTGATTGTTTGCTTTTCTCTCTCTCTGTCTCTCTCTTTCTCTGACATTCTCTGCTCCTGATACGCACTCCTTTGAAGAGGAAGATATGTTTGCATTCTTTTAATTTTGAGGCAGAACTGTCATCTCTGTCTTGTCATGGAGCACAGTTTAAACTTTTGACTAAAGGGCATTATTTCATGTCTAGAGGGCTCTAATTATGTTACAAAACGTATTTAGACGATCGTAAACAGGTTGGGGTTTCCTATGCTCTAACTGCGAAAATATTCGATTTATAAATAACGAATCCTACTTCGCTTAAATTCATTTATCGTGGTAGAGTCTGGAACGGATTAACCGCGATAAACAAGGGTTTACTGTATATCCTGCAAAACAGGTAGTTTTCCTTTGCAGGTGAGAATACATCTGCTTTCCCAGAACATTTATTTTACAATGGTGACTCTGAGGCTAGGGATCTGCACTGGCAATTGGAAGGTTGCCGGTTCGAATCCCGTAAATTCCAAAAGGGACTCTGCTCTGTTGGGCCCTTGAGCAAGGCCCTTAACCTGCAATTGCTGAGCGCTTTGAGTAGTGAGAAAAGCGCTATATAAATGCAAAGAATTATTATGTTTATCTTGTAGAAAAGTGTTGTCCCCTCTACATGGTGCAACCATAATGTACGCGAATACCCTTAAATTAATGACTGCAATGTACACTTTAATCACACCTTAATTGTTTGACTTGTAATTTTAAACTATGACGCAGAGGGGTAAATCAATAAAAATGTCTCTGTCCCAAATATTATGGAGGGCTCAGTAGATTTTTATTGCGCCGATGATTTTTGTATAGTGGTTGATCTAATTTGATTTTAAATTGTCTATCAGATAAGCTATTAATTAAACCCTGATTTTATGTGCTTTCTAAAAAGTATAATGTTAAATAACAATTAATAAATTCTTCTATTTACAGTGTTTCATTTTATTTAATATTTTGTTATCCGTAAACCACATTAAGTGATTATTCAAAATTTTCTCTTTATTCTGTATGATAAAATTTTCTGCTCCTTTTTTTTGTATTCATGATCTGTATATAAAACGTAATTTTAGTAACAAATGCACAAAAGTTTTGGTACACAAAAGGTAGAATTCATTCCATAGTGTATGGAGATTTTTGTAAAGATCAGAAGTTCACATTCATATCCAGGCGTCCTCAGTCGTCAAGATGAGAATTCTCAAATCTCCTTCTTTTTTCTTTGTAAATTAGATGCCTCCCATCTGGATGAAAGGTCAGATCAACAGTTCGAGAGGAGCAGACATAAGAAGTTCATGGAAAACGGAAACATTTTCTTCAAGCAAGAATCCACTTATTGGTCCCAAGTAGCTGTCAGGAAGGGGCAGTTTAGTGCCTTGCAAAAAGAACAAGCTGAAATGTAAAAGTAAATCACAATATTTAGTTGGACGCTCATACATTTAAAAACATGTGAAACATTTACTTTCTTAATAAGTACAAAAGAAATAAGCCTTAATCATCTCAATGCCTCTTTTTTAGATGTTTCAGTGCAATATTAGACTCAAAGCAAGACACAAAGTGTATGTATACTGAACATAAATGTTTTTATTATTCTGCCTATAATAATTTGTTTTGGAATATATATTGATTTACTGATTACCAAAGATGTAACAATTTACATTGATTAGTCATGCTTATTGTAAAGTGTATTTTTCCCTCACAACAAATGTTAAAAAGTGGCAGTTTTAACACAAAAATAGGCACAGTGTTTTGGCTTTAATGTGAGTGGATATATTACATACATGCAGAAATAGCTTGAAAGACTTTAGCAAGAGGGCAACTGAATTAAAGACAGAAATTCTCTTCTGACAAGGAGTTACACATACGAGTTAAATCATTAAAGTTGTTACTGCTGCCATGCTGAGGCAACAATTAACGAGTTCAGTTTTAGAATCTATTAGGATACATCTTAACTTGACAGCAGCTTGCCATACTTCATTTCTTTAAATGTCAGACTTACTGGGGTCTTTGTCCTGTACAGGTAAATGGGTACAAATAGGGGAGTGTGCAGCTATGAGCTACAGAGTGCATCTCTGTTGTAATCTCAGTCAACTTTTATTTATTAAGCAACACTTTTTAAATCCGAATAATATGTTTTGGAATGTCACTTAATCATTCTTGGCTTCCCTTTTTAAATTAAACATATGACCCCCTTTTCATCTGTCATTTTAAGCTATAGTAGTCATTTGACTAGGGGCTATTGTTTGCACTATGAAAATCAAGAAAATCAGACCCAAGTGCATTTGTATACATCCCAGTTTGATAAGAGTGCAATAAATGGGAATCTTGTGTTGTTTTTGGCAGCTGTAATGTGTTGTTCAGGTTACTTTTTACTACTTCAGTTTCAGTATACACTACACATTTGTGTTGCTGCAAGAGAAGAATCTCCTATGGACAATCGCATAACTAACACAAAGCAAAATGAGTCTGCCTCATTAGGACAGCCTGAGATGTACAGTTTTGTGGAGTTGTCCTCCTCACTCTAAAACCGAGCAAAACAAACATCATGAATTTACATTTATATGCTATTGTTAAAATAAAAAATCATTCAGATGATTTGTACAATTGTACAGTTAAGTATATTTTGCTAATGCTGCAGAGATAAACCTTAACATGAAACATTAACTCATTTAGAATGTCCTCGACAGCAACTGAACCTTAAAAAATATGTAATATTCCCTGAAACATTCAAGTCTCTCAGTTAGGTTTTCTTAGTATGTATTTGTATATATGTTTAGTTAGCAAAGATTTGTAAATATGTAACATGTATTTTCCTTATGCAAACATGCCAGGTAAACCTGAATAATTACAGGTGAATTTTATTTACATGTTTTAGGGAGTAACATATGTGTGTTTACGTGAATTTTGCAGGTCAATTTCTGTTTTAGAAGAAGTTATGTATTCAAATTTAATTTTGGATTACACTGGTTATTGTAGTTGCCATTTTTTTACCGCACATATGTAGGGTGTGCACACAGCACAATGTATCTGTACAACATATATACATAGTATGTATTTATGTGCCAAAGTATAACAAAGATTTATATATATATATATATATATATATATATATATATATATACGGTAGTTGCTGCATTACAGTTTAACAGGTATAAAGCTGTGACTGATAAATTAAAAACTATATATGTAAATATATTGTTGCTATTTCCTAGACATTTCACACCTAATATGCCCTATATTTACAAAATATTACAGTAATTTTATTAGATTGTGACAACATTTTAATATTATAAATGTCTGCTATTTTGTTTACTGTTGATAAATATGCTCTTAACAGAATGTGAAATTTGCTGTTCTATTGTATATTTTAAAAAGAAGTTATAGTTCATTCCTTGCCTGGGCAGATGAGGTTTGCAGTTTTATATCTTCACTTATATCCACAGTACTTTTAGTATTTTTAACCAGTTTACTTCTGTTGGTGTGATGTATTTAAGTTGGTCTAAAATTACTCTGTTATACTGTGTGACAGATAGGGGGTGCTATTGCTCCCTTGAACCCTTGTCCACAACTCCAGACACCAGGTAAAAGTCCAACAGTTGACTTTATTTAAATGCCACAGTGCACAAAGCACCCTCTCCTTCACAATACTCATACACAAACAATAATCAATCACAAATACAATCCTTCGACTCCCAGACGCGTTGACCTCCTACCACCCAGCTCAGCTCCCTGTCTGGGAGCTCCCACAGTCCTTTTATATACCCTGACCCGGATGTGTTTCCAATCCCCAGTCCATGTGATCCTGTATCACTTCCGGGTCAGGTAAAATGTTCTTTTCTTCACCCCGGAAGCCCGTCGCTCTTCCTTTGATGAACTTCCGGGTTAAAGGGCACAAAGAAGTCTTCGGTCCTCCCAGCAGCTCCCTCTTGCGGGCCCTGTGGTATCCAGCAGGGTCTTGTATAAAAACTACATGTCCCATGACTCCCTGCTGGTCTTCGGGGCACCTCCATACTGCAGGGACGACTCCATCTGGCGGCCTGGGGGTATTGGCTGGGATGTCAAGGTGGCCACATCTCACAACTGCAAATCCAGCAACTTTACCGTGATGGCTATGTTGTGTGCTTGGCCCCAGAATTAAAAAAGATTGATGAAAAACACTGGAGCCAAGGATGTTGAAAACTGCCATGAACACAAAAAATTGTTCACTAACATAAGATTTAAAAATGTGTAAAAGATAGAAAAGAAAAACTTTTTTTGTCATTTTGATTTTTTTGGGGACTCCCTGTGGTTACAGGTTTTGATCAACTCGTCTTTTTAATTGATCTCCAAGCCAAGTTAAGTTAGCTGTTATTTCCCAGTTTCTGTTTTGGTGTCAATGTAGAAATTACAAAATTATTCCAAAACTTTTTTAAAAAATTACAAAATATTTTTATTTAAATATACCAAGGATTTACAGTGCATCTGGAAAGTATTCACAGCACATCACTTTTTCCACATTTTGTTATGTTACAGCCTTATTCCAAAATGGATTCAATTCATTTTTTTCCTCAGAATTCTACACACAACACCCCATAATGACAATGTGAAAAACGTTTACTTGAGATTTTTGCAAATTTATTAAAAATAAAAAAATTGAGACAGCACATGTACATAAGTATTCACAGCCTTTGCCATGAAGCTCCAAACTGAGCACAGGTGCATCCTGTTTCCCCTGATCGTCCTTGAGATGTTTCTGCAGCTTCATTGGAGTCCACCTGTGGTAAATTCAGTTGATTGGACATGATTTGGAAAGGCACACACCTGTCTATAGAAGGTCCCACAGTTGACAGTTCATGTCAGAACACAAACCAAGCATGAAGTCAAAGGAATTGTCTGTAGACCTCTGAGACAGGATTGTCTCGAGGCACAAATCTGGGGAAGGTTACAGAAAAATTTCTGCTGCTTTGAAGGTCCAAATGAGCACAGTGGCCTTCATCATCCGTAAATGGAAGAAGTTCAAAACCACCAGGACTCTTCTTAGAGCTGGCCAGCAATCTAAACTGAGTGATCGGGGGAGAAGGGCCCCAGTCAGGAACGTGACCAAGAACCCGATGGACACGCTGTCAGAGCTCCAGAGGTCCTTTGTGGAGAGAGGAGAACCTTCCAGAAGGACAACCATCTCTGCACCAATCCACCGTTTAGGCCTGTATGGTAGAGTGGCCAGACAGAAGCCACTCCTTAGTAAAAGGCACATGGCAGCCTGCCTGAAGTTTGCCAAAAGGCACCTGAAGGACTCTCAGACCAAGAGAAACAAAATTCTTTGGTCTGATGAGACAAAGATTGAACTCTTTGGTGTGAATGCCAGGTGTCACGTTTGGAGGAAACCAGGCACCGCTCATCACCAGGCCAATACCATCCCTACAGTGAAGCATGGTGGTGGCAGCATCATGCTGTGGGGATGTTTTTTAGCAGCAGGAACTGGGAGACTAGTCAGGATAAAGGGAAAGATGACTGCAGCAATGTACAATGTACAGAGACATCCTGGATGAAAACCTGCTCCAGAGCGCTCTTGACCTCAGACTGGGGCGACGGTTCATCTTTCAGCAGGACAACGACCCTAAGCACACAGCCAGAATATCAAAGGAGTGGCTTCAGGACAACTCTGTGAATGTCCTTGAGTGGCCCAGCCAGAGCCCAGACTTGAATCCGATTAAACATCTCTGGAGAGATCTTAAAATGGCTGTGCACCGATGCTTCCCATCCAACCTGATGGAGCTTGAGAGGTGCTGCAAAGAGGAATGGACGAAACTGGCCAAGGATAGGTGTGCCAAGCTTGTGGCATCATATTCAAAAAGACTTGAGGCTGTAATTGCTCCAAAGGTGCATCGACAAAGTATTGAGCAAAGGCTGTGAATACTTATGGACATGTGATTTCTCAGTTTGTTTGTTTTTTTAATAAATTTGCAAAAACCTTAAGTAAACTTTTTTCACGTTGTCATTATGGGGTGTTGTGTGTAGAATTCTGAGGAAAAAATGAATTTAATCAATTTTGGAATAAGGCTGTAACATAACAAAATGTGGAAAAAATGATGCGCTGTGAATACTTTCCGGATGCACTGTATGTATGGTATGGGTGTAATTTAGGCATTTTGTTTAATATTTTCATCATCATCATGGTTATCATTCTGCTTTTCTAACTGTCTTGGATATTTAATCCATTCTTTATTCTTGATCACGTTTCAGCCGTTCATGATTTTCTGTCGTTTGCTCAGTTGTGTGCTCTGTTTCTTGTTAATATCCATTATCATGGGATACAATTATGGGAGCAAGCTACAAAGCAAAAAGGCAAAATGAATAGAACAACGAAGAGAATTAAGCATTTAAGTCAACAGCCAAAATACAAATGCAGGTTATTTCTAAATGTCTCTCTAAAAAGCACTGCTGTGCTATTCAAAAAAAAAGGGGGGGACAGGTTTATTTAATGAGATTATTTGAAAGTAAAAAAGCTCACTGATAGCTATACTGGTTGGACAAGAACCGGCATCCACATGGGGACCCCAGGAATGAGTTTGAGAGCTACTGTCTTACTACACTACCTGCCAGTGAAATGATAAATGCTTGTGCTCAGATTCTTTTAATATCAGTTGCCTTTAATATTTCTCTTTTTTAAAATGTCTTGTTCAGCAGTTTTTTGTTTTTTCTTTTTACTTTGATAGCATGCTCGATTGGAGTTCCAAAGAAATACAGTAATGATGTACAGCTATTTCAGATCGGTCTGTACCTGAGCTGTGAGGCAGCAGCACTAATACCTGCACAGCCTTAGCCCAGTGGGTAAAAAAAATGAAGATTTTGGCAATGGAGCTTTTGGTAGAACTAGGAAAGCTCTTTTAATTAAATTGCAATAAACTATAATATGTATTGGGTATGAGTAAGCGTTTATGTCTTCGTTCTGAGTGAACGGAACACAGACAGGTCGCTATTCAGTAGTTCGGTTATTGCTGAGTTTGCTTTCATCGATCATTTGGGAGAGGGATACATGTGGACGGTGCGTAATATTATTTCCATTAGAAATTAAACTAAATGAACATTAAAAAACAACGTATTTTTTAAGAATCACGAACCCAAAAAACTCCATATGGTCTTGATTTCCACTAAGAAATGGGGAGATTGCCCCTTAACCTGGTTACCCTGCCTCGCGTATACGTTTTTCTTCAGCAATACCTCCGCAAATCCACTAACGCCACCCTCAATGGAAGGATACGCCCAATTTATGGTTACGCCATCAAAAAGGCGGCACGCTGCATAGTGGAAAGACATTAAAGGGCGTTTCTGTTAAGACCGCCTTGCCTCATTTTTATTGGTTCTTATGCTCACAAGATTAACTCGTGTATATTTTTATTGGCTCTCATACGCCCAATACAAAACCAGCCTCCTTTTAGAGGAAGAAGGACATACGCTAAAATAAGTTAAAAATGTTTACTGTGTTAATACTTTAGATAAATTTCCAATTTGAAAATTTTATATAAAATCACGGAAGAACTAACAATTCTGGAGAGAAGTTATTGTACAAAAGTAAATTTGGATACGACGGCGGCATTGTATAGTGTGAGGTACTCGAATACTCTACGAGGCGAAGTCGAACATGTCGTTAAATGTGTATTTATATGTAATATCAGCCAAAAGTATTGATGCGTTTCAAGTGTTACTTACTAATGGAGCGTTTTATTTTCGTATTAATACAACTTTAGCGTTATGTCTCGCCCACATTACATAGTTCAGTGTGGGAGGCGGGCTTTGCACACACCCTCGCTTAGACACTCCTCGCTGTTTCCGTTTAGACTCATCCGGGTGCCTTTGCATGCTCGCTGCTTTCGACGAGATTTCTCGGGCACAGTAAGTTTCCAAGGAAGTTGTCATTTTTAAAGCGTTTCAAAGTAAGCGCCGGCAACCGAGAAATATCACCGCGCGCAGGTCTGTGTGGACTCCGCTTATAGGTTTCGCGCAGCCGGTGAGCCGGAGAGACACAGCGGCAGATCCTCTAATTTGCTTTTAGTAGACAAGAAGAGAGTTCTATAAATATTATTATTGTTGTTTTATTAACTAAGTAATATCCGTATGAGCACGCGGTTTCCCAGGTTCGATGCAAGCCATTTGTGTCTGATTCAGCCATGCGACCCCTAACGCTGAGAATGCACTTTCCAGGGCAAATATTTTCAGGACGACCTCTCGCGACCTTAGAAATTTCAGTTGGTTATGTAACTTTCAGAGCACTCTTCATTTTAGGTTAAAAAATAAACGCGGGTGCCTGAAGATTTGTCGCAAACTATATAGACGTTAGACCCCCCTTCACTGAGGCGTCCCCAGGAATTAACTTCGTTTTGTCTTTTTAATGAGGTGGTGTTTGTAACAGAATGACCAGGAGGGACCACACCTTTCATCTAGCAGTAGCCTTCGGTTTCCTCATTCCACCTCCCTCGCCAGCGATAAATACACAAAATACCAATAAAAAGAAAAAATGTGAACGTCACTTTACGTATTGCACAAAAACAGCCTTATCTTGTACTAGTAGAATACCCGCGCTTCGCAGCGTAGAAGTAGTGTGTTAAAGAAGTTATGAAAAAGAAAAGGAAACATTTAAAAAATAACGTAACATGATTGTTAATGTAATTGTTTTGTCATTGATATGAGTGTTGCTGGCATATATATATATATATATATATATATATATGTCTGTGTGTGTGTGTATATGTGTATATATATATATATATATTGTAACGACCCGTGGTTGAGTATTGAAGTTTTCGGAGCCGAACTCTGCCGTGCACTTCCCCCAAGCTGGTCGGCCCGCTTAATGCCAGCGCCATGCACACAGCTGTACCTAGCTCATTAAGCGAGCGAGCACTCGTGTCCCATACACCGCACAAGCCCGAGTGTCTCCATATATAATTGCATAGATGGAATCTAGCAACACACAGCTCTGTCCTTTTGTATCTCTTTATTAGAGCAGATAATCAGAAACAAAGCTTAAGCTCAACACACTGCAAGGCCATTGTCAAGGTCATTCATAGAAACATCCCTCTCACTGATGGTAACTTGTTACACTTACTTATACCTGGGCTTCAAATGACCCAAGCCCACCCAAGCAACCGAAACATAAACACATGTAACATTTATAGAACAGGAAATCAATTACCTTGCTTGCCCAGTACAAACAGTAAACGTTACAGAAATATACCCACAATGCACCACGCTGTCAGCGCTGACTGCAGGGTCATTACACAGCCCACCCCCCAAGAGGGTTAGTGTCCCCACAACCCCAATCTCCACAATAAAAATCCAACAAATGTCCTGGCCGACGACGGACACGCTTCCACTCTCCTGACGTTCTAGCACCCGTTGCTATGGCTCAGTCCTGAGTCCGTCATTGTCCGTTTCGGCACTGAGGGTGGATGATGGAGATCTACTGTGGTTATTCTGCTGATAGTTTCGTGGAGGACCTCGGTGACGTGGGTAGCATCTGTAGCGGTTACTGTCTGCTGCATATTTGCTTCCCTGGACTGGGGTTGATGTTGGTTGGACGAGACTGACCCCCACTTCCTCAAGCTGGTCCCCTTCCATCCCTCGTTCAGCTGCTCTCGTCAGCTGGTGCAGGCGTGGCGATCGACCCGTCGCTGACCTAGCCTGTAGCACCTCCTCAGCCCGCTCAACCTCCCGCAGTGCCTCACTCAGATCTCGGGGTGACAACAGATGGACATGCCGACGGAGACGCTCCGGTGTAAGGCCCCTCAGGAAAGCATGGAGGCTGTGCTCCTCCCTCGCTGCTGCCGGGAAAGTAGGGTAGCCTGTCCGTGCATCGACCCTGATGTCAGCTACGAATGCTCCCACGCTCTCACCTTCACGCCGGCGTCGGTTAGTCAGCTCCTCTCTGCTGTGCTCTTGGATGGCACGCTCCAATTCGACAATACTCTGATCCATAACGGCGTCTTCTAAACAGCCTGAGATCCCACTTCTGACACCAATGTAACGACCCGTGGTTGAGTATTGAAGTTTTCGGAGCCGAACTCTGCCGTGCACTTGCCCCAAGCTGGTCGGCCAGCGGAATGCCAGCGCCATGCACGCAACTGTACCTAGCTCATTAAGCGAGCGAGCACTCGTGTCCCATACACCGCACGAGCCCGAGTGTCTCCATACATAATTGCATAGATGGAATCTAGCAACACACAGCTCTGTCCTTTTGTATCTCTTTATTAGAGCAGATAGTCAGAAACAAAGCTTAAGCTCAACACACTGCAAGGCCATTGTCAAGGTCATTCATAGAAACATCCCTCTCACTGATGGTAACTTGTTACACTTACTTATACCTGGGCTTCAAATGACCCAAGCCCACCCAAGCAACCGAAACATAAACACATGTAACATTTATAGAACAGGAAATCAATTACCTTGCTTACCCAGTACAAACAGTAAACGTTACAGAAATATACCCACAATGCACCACGCTGTCAGAGCTGACTGCCGGGTCATTACAATATATATATATATATATACACACATACATACATGTTTACATATATACACACACACATATACTATGGGGTGCCAAACAGACAAATACATTGATTTTGTGAATATATAAAGTCGGCGTCAGAATATATAAAGTCAAAACTTGAATATATAAAGTCATTCCCAAATATATAAACTCAGCGTCAGAATATATAAAGCGCTGACTATATATTCAAGTTTTGACTTTATATATTCCAGCGCTGACTTTATATATTCAGAAAAAAGTTTTGACTTTATGTATACCGACAGTGACTTTATATAAATTCTAAATTCAACTTCCATTCCTAACAAAGATATTTCTGGTGACTAAATAGAACCTACTTATATCCAAATTTGAGCTATTGAGCTGTCACCTGCCTGCCTGAATAAGTCACCCTCGCTTCGCTCTTACTTTTTTACCATTCATTTAATCATGGCTAGTGGCGGAAAAATTATAAAAAGTGGACAGAAATACAGACAGACAGATGTTGGATTTTATATACATAGAGATAAGGTGGTTAATATTTGAAGGTGAAAACAAACTAGGCAAAAGGGCAGATGATGTAGAATTGGCTAAATTGTTACAGAGGGATAGAGACAGCATACAGCCTTGGGCAGATCTGTTGTAGGTGAAATTGATAGCTATAATTTAAATGTAAGGTATTATGCAGAGGAAGCAGAAATGTTAGATTTGAATACATCATGGGAGGTCGTAAACTTGTGAGAAGGATCTGGGAGTTATGGTGGACTCGTTGCTGTTCTTCATCCAGATAGAGAACTCCTCAACTAAGCAGGTCAATTACCAACAGCAGCAGCTGATTGGATAGACATATTAAACCCATTAAGAAAGGTTTATCAGATATACATGAGCTTATGTATAAATACTAAATCACTTCACTAGTTTACTCCTATTTATGTTTTTAAATGTACCATGAATCAAGGCTATCTCTAACTGTTTATTTACTCAGGTATAGGACAGCAAGAGGCATATACAGGCAGTACACATTAGAGACATCCATTCATCCATTTACTGTGCACGGTGTTCTCCTTCAGACATTGGGGGCCCGGTGTCATTCTGTCACAGGGTACACTCTCACCAACCCCGAAGCAGGCATATTCAGTTACCAGTCAACCTTCTAGCATGTGTTTGTGACTATGAGAGGACAATGGAGTTTACAGAAGAACCTTAGATGAACTTAAGAACTCCACACAGATGGCCCATTGACTCAAAATCAAATTAGGGTCCAAATGCTAAGATGCAATTATTTTATAGTACTGCTTCTGCCCCTGTTCTGCATATTACAAGTCAATGTATGTCATAATAGCTTACAGAAATGTGTTGGACGTCTTCTGTCTGGCCACCTTAAGGGACAGATACATCTGTATTGTCAAAATGTGTGAAGAAATACATAAATGTATGTAATTTGCGGATTAAGAAAGGAGGAAAGTTAAGCTGTATGAGTATTGCAGATATTCGTTTCAAGTTTCTTGTTATCTGCCAGAGATGGCTATGGTTACCAGGGAGGAATCCCATTTTTGTGTGTTCGATATGCAGAAGCAGAGCTACCATCAGATTGTACTGTAGCAAAATTTGACCTATCTTTTCCTTCCTAAACATGCAATGCACAAGATATATTTCAATTAAATGTAAAATCTTTACCTTTGTTCATAAATCTCACTCCAGAATCTTTGGAAAGAAAAGAAGAGCGAGCAGAATAGCTGTTTTTGTACCTGTACGTCTTGAGAGAAACTACAATAGAGAATGAATTCTGTTTTGACTAACTGAGCCACACCCTTACCCTTTCTAGACCTCCATCCATTCCGAGCACACTAAAAACTCTCAACCTTTTTCACAGTTCCTTAGGCTCTGCTTCCTCTGCATTGAGAAGGTTTAATTCTGTAATGAAGCACCGAGAATGAGTTTCTTCATCAAAAGAGGATACCTTTCTCATATTGTGGGCAGGGCCCCCAATCAATCCAGGAGAAGACCGCCTAACATCCACTCTGAGAGCAACACCAGTAATGAAATCTACATCCTACAGGTCCTACTATTCCACCCTAACTCGCTCTATCCAATCTGTCATTAAACAAAATTTCTAAATTTTATAGAGTCTTTACACAGGTGCATTTTTCCGAATCCTTCTTTGATCTGCATTTGTCAACCACCTGATCTAAACATACTTCTCATCTGCAGTTCACTTCACAGAGGAGGGGAGTGTTCCAGAATGTAGCTGTAACAGAAGCCGTTGTGCTACTTTGAAATGTTGCCAACAGTACCCTTGTTTCTCATCCATCCATTATACAACCCGCTATATCCTAACTACCGGGTCACGGGGGTCTGCTGGAGCCAATCTCAGCCAATACAGGGCACAAGGCAGGAAACAAACTCCGGGCAGGGCGCCAGCCCACCGCAGCCTTGTTTCTGATACCCCTGGTAAATTCGATATTAAACAATGACTTCTTCCCAGTTTTAACATTTTATTTACTGCATTTTTTGTTGTTTAAGTGTCCAGCCATCTAGATAGGTGAATCAGTGAGATGGTTAGCAGGGCGCCTGTTTAAGCCTTCTAGATCAAAGGTCTTACAAAGCCTATTGTAGAACACTTCACATATCTTGATCATATTCACACTTCTCTCACTGTGTTCTTTCACAACGCTTCAAAGACACCTTTCAAAGAAAACCAGAAGCTAAGCACTTGCTCAGACTGGAATCACATATTTCTACAGGTGTTAATAACAGGGTAACGTTTTAATCACTCCCTTCATGTTCTCTAATGACAGCTTTTTCTCAAATGCTCTCACTTTTTCTCCTTTCATCTGCCTTGACTTTGTTCCTTCCTTTTCCTTCTATATATGTTACCTGCTCTTTCCTCTTTAATTGCTCGTCAGATGAAGGTTATGCAGCCAAACACCACTGTCTGTGTTTGACTGTGCCCAGTCTCTCTGAGCAATCTGACTGGTGAGTTTGCAAGTGGTGGCTCAGTGGTAGGGATGAAGTTCAAAAAGGACTTAAAATGGAGCATTTCAAAAACAACAAAGAGAATAAGATACCAAGGAATATTTTTTTTATTTATTGTTACCTATGGTAAGCAGAGCTAATATACTGTGTGTCTGTGTATTTATATATATATATATATATATATATATATATATATATATATATATATATATATATATATATATATATATATATATATATATATATATATGCATACTATCTCTCTATATATACATACAGGGAGATTCACTCGAAAGAGGTCCCAAATATTCTGTAATACCTCTTGCTTGGATGAAGCAATCTGAATGAAACAACGTGCTATGTGCTTCTCAGTATATGGAGTATTGTTTAAGCCAGGGTGCACTTGAGTTGGAGTGATGAGGTAGGCTCCAGATAGCCATTGCAACATTTAACCTCCGTTTGCAATTTCTGGGTCCATACTGCCCGTACCCCTTCACTCAGTCACTCAACTTCTCATCAGTATGGTGTCTTCATGGTGCGAACCTATTGGGTCACCAGTTCGTTTAAGCAATGTCAGAATCAACTAGATGACCGTGAGTTAACGAAAGGTTACTTCCAGCAAGATGGAGCAACATGTCACACATCAGCAAAGAGCATGAAAAAAAAAGAGTCTTTCTTCTGCAACAGGGTCATTTCAGTGGGGCTTTGGCCACCACGATCACTGGATCTGACACCACCAGACTTCTTCTTTTGGGGTATACTCAAAGGAAACGTCTGTCGGAACAAGCCGCGCACTTTGGAAGATTTGAAGGAAAATGTCCAATGTGAAATCAATGCTATTCCCCAGAGACGCCAATAAGTTCTGGAACGTGGAATGCCGCATCGAAATGTGTCTGGAAGAAAACGGAAACCAATTCCAGCATCGCATGTAAAGCAATCGATTACACATATGTCAAGGTATAGAGTGTATTTTTTTGGTTCAGATTGCTTCATCCTAACGGGAGTTACAACAGAATATTCAGGGCCTCTTTCAATTGAATCTCCCTGTACATATAAACTCTTTTAATATGACTGAATTGTCATTGGAAGAATTCAGTAGTGATATTATAAGTGCATTTGAAGTTCAGGCACCGTGAGTTGGCTCCTCTTTATAACAATTCATTGTATGGCCTTCTAGTGATAGCTATGAGCATAAGATACATGCCAACTTTACTATTTCCATAGGTAGCCATACTTTTCTCCCAAGCTGGTTTTAATGCAAATTCAGATTGATGTTCATGGATGCTTTTTTGTATAGATACAATGGTGTGAAAAACTATTTGCCCCCTTCCTGATTTCTTATTCTTTTGCATGTTTGTCACACAAAATGTTTCTGATCATCAAATACATTTAACCATTAGTCAAATATAACACAAGTAAACACAAAATGCAGTTTTTAAATGATGGTTTTTATTATTTAGGGAGAAAAAAAATCCAAACCTACATGGCCCTGTGTGAAAAAGTAATTGCCCCTTGTTAAAAATAACCTAACTGTGGTGTATCACACCTGAGTTCAATTTCCATAGCCCACCCCAGGCCTGATTACTGCCACACCTGTTTCAATCAAGAAATCACTTAAATAGGAGCTGACTGACACAGAGAAGTAGACCAAAAGCCCCTCAAAAGCTAGACATCATGCCAAGATCCAAAGAAATTCAGGAACAAATGAGAACAGAAGTAATTGAGATCTATCAGTCTGTTAAAGGCTATAAAGCCATTTCTAAAGCTTTGAGACTCCAGCGAACCACAGTGAGAGCCATTATCCACAAATGTCAAAAACATGGAACAGTGGTGAACCTTCCCAGGAGTGGCCACCCGACCAAAATTACCCCAAGAGCACAGAGACGACTCATCCGAGAGGTCACAAAAGACCTCAGGACAACGTCTAAAGAACTGCAGGCCTCACTTGCCTCAATTAAGGTCAGTGTTCACGATTCCACCATAAGAAAGAGACTGGGCAAAAACGGCCTGCATGGCAGATTTCCAAGACGCAAACCACTGTTAAGCAAAAACAACATTAGGGCTCGTCTTAATTTTGCTAAGAAACATCTCAATGATTGCCAAGAGTTTTGGGAAAATGCCTTGTGGACTGATGAGACAAACGTTGAACTTTTTGGAAGGCAAATGTCCCGTTACATCTGGCGTAAAAGGAACACAGCATTTCAGAAAAAGAACATCATACCAACAGTAAAATATGGTGATGGTAGTGTGATGGTCTGGGGTTGTTTTGCTGCTTCAGGACCTGGAAGGCTTGCTGTGATAGATGGAACCATGAATTCTACTGTCTACCAAAAATCCTGAAGGAGAATGTCCGGCCATCTGTTCGTCAACTCAAGCTGAAGCGATCTTGGGTGCTGCAACAGGACAATGACCCAAAACACACCAGCAAATCCACCTCTGAATGGCTGAAGAAAAACAAAATGAAGACTTTGGAGTGGCCTAGTCAAAGTCCTGACCTGAATCCAATTGAGATGCTATGGCATGACCTTAAAAAGGTGGTTCATGCTAGAAAACCCTCAAATAAAGCTGAATTACAACAATTCTGCAAAAATGAGTGGGCCAAAATTCCTCCAGAGCTGTAAAGACTCATTGCAAGTTATCGCAAACGCTTGATTGCAGTTATTGCTGCTAAGGGTGGCCCAACCAGTTATTAGGTTCGGGGGCAATTACTTTTTCACACAGGGCCATGTAGGTCTGGATTTTTTTTTCTCTCTAAATAATAAAAACCATCATTTAAAAACTGCATTTTGTGTTTACTTGTGTTATATTTGACTAATGGTTAAATGTGTTTGATGATCAGAAACATTTTGTATGACAAACATGCAAAAGAATAACAAATCAGGAAGGGGGCAAATAGTTTTTCACACCACTGTAGATAGATTGACTTTAATTTTAGTATAGTTGGCTAGATAAATAGAATTTTATTTGTCCCCAGAAGTGTACAGCTCTTGAATGTAATTCTATACAAAGTTCAAATGTTTACACTTGCACCATTTTCTCCTAGAAAGTGCAGAGCATGTGCTGAATTTATTTTAATTAATTTAACTATTAATATTCTGAGTGCATTTTTTCCACTTAAGGTTCATGGGATACTAAAGCATATTTTGGTAGCTTTGGACACAAGATAGTAGCCAAAGCTGAGCTCACATCCCACACAGCACACTGATGCACACACACACACACACACACACACACACACACACACACACACACACAAACAACAGGTTCATTTGCATCAACCTTGCTTACAGAAGAGTATTTTTACAGTTAAGAATAACACTTCAATATTGAAATTAAGGGTAAGAAAATCAACTGCTTGCTTTAAGAACATATTCTGGATTCTGAATCTGTGTTAAAACAAAATGTCAGACACTCCAAATAAAACTACACAAGTAATTTAGTCTTATTATATATTAATTATATATAATTGTGAAAATGCAGAGAATAATGAAAAGAAGCTGACAAAACATAGATCTTTAGATAGCAGTTATTGCATTTAGTCCTTCCATAGACATTTATTTCATTTTTATAGATATGTTTTCATAAAGTAGGATTGCTGTCAGCAGTGTTTTTTGCTCTTTGTGTGGTTCTCTGCAAAATATTTTTACTAGAAAGTATATCTGTCATTCTGTCCTGTTTGGAACATCACTCTGTGAGAATAACTCAAGGGCTAACTTCTCAGAATGAATGACTGTCTCCTTTGTTTCCTTTTACAGTCCTCATACTCGTGGCTGTTTTGGGGCAGTGTGAGTGAACACTATCTCCACCATGACTGACACCTATGATGTTCATGTTCAA
Organism: Polypterus senegalus; assembly: GCF_016835505.1. Lineage (NCBI taxonomy): Eukaryota > Metazoa > Chordata > Cladistia > Polypteriformes > Polypteridae > Polypterus > Polypterus senegalus. The sequence goes on from NC_053168.1 coordinate 122,770,760, forward strand.
GAAAAAAGACACATGTTACCAGATGAATGGGTTGATCGATGGAAGGATGGAAGAATTGGATTTCATCAAGATATTGTCCACGAGTAAGCCGAGTAATTGGGTTGCTATTAAGTAATGTGCCATTTATTCAATTTTAGTAGAGTTTGAGTTATTGTGTTTTGTCTTGTTTGATCAGGAGTCTGTCAACATGTGTTTCTGCATTCTTCCATTTATGTGCGCCACTTGTTTACCCAGTATTTAATATATTTTTTTAATGTATTTTTATTATTATGGACTAATTGCTATTCATCAATGCAAGGGAAAAGAGTAGTGAATAGTGGGATAATTTATTATTCCCCAAAAGTAATGTGGCATGGTGACACAGTGGTTTGCATTGTGTCTTGAGTTTAAATCCAGCATCTGGTCTGGGTTCATGTGCAGGCTGCATATTCTCCATGTGCTTGTGTAGTTTTTCCCACCCATATGGCAAAAGTGTGTGTATGTGTGTTGGAGATCCCATATTGTCCCAGGTGCATGAGTAAGACCTGAATTGGTTCCTGATCGGAGTTGATTCCTGTCTTTCATCTAATGAGCCTGTGATAGGATCAGCCTACCCTGTTACATTGAAATGGGTTAAGCAGTACCCAAAAGGTACTGACCCATGCAAATACTTCTATTGATTAGTCAAAATTAAAATATTTTCCTAATAACAAATGGAATCATTCCAGATACGTCTCCACTTTACAAAAATACAAAGGGAGAGCTAATATGCAAAATGCATGGAGGAAGCACCCCAGCATAGGATCACATCTGCTATATGTAAGGTTCACATGTCTTTGCGACACACTACACCACCATGTGACGCTGATCTGTAGTGCTAATAGAAAGGATTCACACCCTTGGATGTTTTCGTATTTTATTGCTACACAACATTGAATCACAGTAAATTTAATTGGCCTTTTTAACATTGATCCACAGAAAACAAAACTTGTTAATGTCAAAGTGAAAACAGATAATTGCAAGGTGGTTTAAATTACTTATAAGTGTAATACACAAAATATTCAGTCCCATAAGTATTCACCCCTTCAGTTCAGTATTTAGTAGTTGCAGCTTTGGCAGACTTGACCGTCTTTAGTCAGTGTGCATAGGTCTCTCTCTCTCTCTATCAGCTTTGCAAATCTGGACACAGCCATTTTTCCCCATGTTCCTTCCTTTGTACACTTTCAGCAGGTCAGTTCCTAACTTGCTTAAGTTAATGCTACTGAAAAATGTTGTGTTCAAAATAAAAAAATCTGAGCATCCACATGCGCACACTTTAAGTCAATGTTAGATTAGATGACTTCTAGTTGTGGGTTATGTCAGAGTTGCATCTGATCTTGTTGCCATAAAATGTCAGTTTACACGAGTCAAAATCACTCAGTAAGTCAAATTTAGGAACTTAATACCAACCTTCCAGCACATTTCGTGCTTACTCTTGTAAGGGACGACTGTGACACCCATGAGATGGAAGGACTGGTGGAGAGAGGTGTGCACAGGATACTAGATGGCAGTCCGCCAGGGTTTTAGAGGTGCCTGGGATTCCTGTAGGGCAACATAGAACATGGAGTTCTTTGACTCAGCCCTGCTGGGTTCAATGAGTGGTGCCAGAGGTTGCTACATGGGCTGGGGAGCCCTATTTCATGGGATTTCCATCCTACTTGGAAGTGCTTTCGGGCCACGTGTACAGAAGACCAGAAGTACTCCCGGGTGGGAGATAAAAGGAGCTGCCTGCCTCACATTGACAAGCCAGAATTGAGAAGAAGGTGTTCAACTCTTATGAGGAGGAGTGGAGGAGGCAGTGACAGAGAGAGAGAGAAAACAAAGAGTGTGCTATCTTGTGCTTTGTTGTACTTGTAGCTGTTGTGACAAGAAACGCATATTGTGGAAGAGTTTTCCACACATTGGAAGAGTTTTCCACAATAAAAGACTATTTGTGCTTACGACTTGTGTCCATGTCTGCTTGTGTTGAGTGTTTGGGGAGCTGGAGCTCCCCCTGGGGTCCACACCGTTTTTTGTGATGGCTAATAATGTATTGCCTGACTCACCTATTGCTATGCATAGGGTTAGTAGGTATGACGAGTTTGTTTGCAATCTCATCTTTTTTTCACTTTTTGTAAAACACAGAAGTCAGACAGATGAGCTTCTCTTCTGTTTGTGTGGTCCAAACTACCTGTTTCTTATTCCTGGTTGTTATATACTACTAGGGGGCTTTGCCTCCTGCTCGCTTAGACCAACCACCAGTGAGGTACAGCTGATGTGCATTTCGGCCATGCTGTTGCCCAAAATTACTCCACATTCTTTTAGGAAACTGATCAGTAAAACTGATCAGAAACTGGATCAACACACTTACGTATTTCCTGAAGCTGCTTAATCCTTGCCATGGTAGTTGTGAGCTGGAGCCTACCTTCACAGATTTAGGTACAAGGCAGGAAGCAATAGTGGGCAGGCACAAATTCATTACAGGGCCCTTTATTGTTGTTGTTCTTCTTTTGGCTGCTCCGGTTAGGGGTCACGACAGCGGGTCATCTTCCATATCTTTCTGTCCTCTGCATCTTGTTCTGTTACCCCCATCACCTGCATGTCCCCTCTCACCACATCCACAATCCTTCTCTTAGGCCTTCCTCTTCTCTTCTTATTACAAGGCCCTTTGTTACTAATTACAATTGTAATTAATAATAATTAATTACTAATTACAGTTACTAATCAGTTATCAAGTCCAGAAGGGCAATAACGTTTTCACACTAGATCTGGGGTATTGTATTACTTCCTTTAATACAAAATCAAGTAAGTAACAACTTGTTGTGTTATTTGTTTATTTTGTGGACCCTTTCACCTAATGTTAGGTTTTGACCAAAGGTGTAATAACTTTCACTGTGAAAAATAGAAAATAATGCAAAAATGAGATGGGGGCTAAAACATTTTCACTTCACCTCATGTTTTTTTTTTATACTGCTGTTTTTATAGGTCTTTAACGTTACATTTTTATTTATTTAGGTTACTTAAAAAATATCTTGAAAAAATTCTGAATGGAAGGAAAGGAATTCGATTCTTTTTTCCTCTTTGTGGAAAAGCTGTTGACATGAAATGGTGAGTTCTGTCAGCAATTTACATTTTAAGCACTTTGAGCTACATTATTTGTATGAAAATGTACTATATAAATAAATGTTGTTGTTGTTATTGTTTAAAGCCATGACATGTTCTGAAAAGACAAGCAAATTAAAAAAAAGTTTAAGGCAGTTTGAAAGTCTGCTAACACAATTGACTTGGCGATTACTGTAGATAACTCATTTTTTAAATCACCAGGGGCCTCATGTATAACGCCGTGCGTAGAACTCGCACTATAACATGGCGTAAGCACAAAAGCCGAAATGTGCTTACGCACAGAAAAATCCAGATGCAGGAATCTGTGCGTACTCCAACTTCCACGTTCTTCCGCTACATAAATCTCGATCAGCGTGAAAACTAACGCCGTGCACGCAGATTATGTAACGCCCCAAATCCTCCCAGAATTACGCCTATTTGAATATGCAAATCAATATAAATCGCCCTTAAGCGCAGCCTTCTGTGAAAAGACAATGGGAAAAGCACGGGGGGAAACATAAGAATTTCAGCGAATACCAAGTGGAGGCAAAGGAAAAACATACTATTTGTTCAAATAAGCCGTGGTATAATCAACAAAAGGAAGTTGATCGAGTGACATAGCGTGTTGGAGAAACTTGAAAGCTCACATCCACAAAATCGCACAGTGCCGGAAATAAAAAAGAAGTCACATATCAAAGTCGCCGTGGAAAGCCGAGTTGTAAGCCCACTGTCTGAGTGTCATATGAAAGCTTATTAGGGTACAGAGAAAAAAGCCACACGGTGGGGGAAAAGCACGAAATGTCCACTTCAATCTTGACATTTCCACTTTAATCACGTAGTTTATTTTGTCATTAAAGTAGAACATCATAAAATTCATCTTAAAATTGTTTAATTAACCAGTTTCTAAAATCACATCGTAATTAAAGTAGCACGTTAAATGCTTTGTTTTGTATTTGATTTTCTATGTGCTCTATGTGTGTGAATCACTACTTGTTTCTTAAACCGCTCTCTTCCTCCAACTGGACACAGAATCCATTACATTTGTGATATTACAGCTCTCTGAATAACTAAAATACTGAGATGTATACGTGATGTCATTTTCATGATGATAGGAGTTAAAGCACATTATTAAACATGTTTCACTTCGATGAAATAATTTATTGCAGCAGTACTCAGGGGCCTCTAAGCTTGTGGTGGCACTGGGCAGAGGAAGAATCGGTGGCTCCTTCGCCCGCCAATGTCAGTAAAGTATCTTATGCACGGTGGATGGCCACGTATGTTGCAGACACTAGCCGCCTCGTGCTCATGACACAAGCATTTAACTTTTGCCGAAATTTGTCGCTGCGTTTTTAGCTGTGTTGTTATTTTATCTTTCTGTTTTATATTCAATATATATTGGCGTAGCCGCCACTGCAGTCAGTGCTTTTCTTTCCCAAGTAACCGATCGCCATACAATCAGCTCTGTAATAGACGTTAAGCCATCTGTAAGCTTAGCCGATTCTTCAAAACGCTTAAAGAACATTGAAATATCTTCGTAGTACATGTTTAATTATTCTATCCTTAACGACACTCCCAGTGAAGAATATAGATTATTTAAATGAAGTTAAAGTTTTATCTGTATAATTTAACAAACATATTTTGCTGCATTTCACCTTAAAAATGATATTGTCATCATATGTAAATACGCTTTATAAAGTGGCTCAGGTTGTGCGATATTATAACTATAGTGCAAGTTTACAGTGGGGTGATTGTACTTATAAGTACAAACAGTTCTACAAGGAGCACTTGATTGGCTGCATTTAAAGTTCTTGGGATTAAACTGTTTTGAACCGCGAGGTCCGTACAGGAAAGGCTTTGAAACGTTTTGCCGTGGCAGACACAGCGTGTCCTTAAAGCTGTATACCGATAATTCTCTTTCCGATCAGCTGCTGCTGTGATTCACACTCAGATACAGTGATATAAATACTCCGAGTGGTGCAGTGAGAGAAATATGGAAAAAGATGATCCGCTGTGGCAACTCCTAACGGGAGGAGCTGAAAGAAGAAGAAGAAGTGAGAGTAACAACGCTAAAGCAGTTATGGCATTTGGAATACTATGGCTGTTCCCTGACCATTATATTGTTACGAGTTAATTACAATCAGATGCATTACACTAATAAACAATATGCGGTTAGTTTCTGTGTATTTATAAAGCCGCGTCATGAAAATAATGAGTAATCACACAAGAACAGTAGCACTGCTTTGACGCTGGGTGCCGCCAGTTTGCAAAACCGAGCAGAGAACTTGCATACAACAAGACATGAGGTACCGTGGAAAAGTGTGTGGCTTTACGCCAAGTGTAGGTTTTATACATCGCGATTTGAACGTGGAAAAGTTCTTACGCAACATTTCTGTGCGTACGCACCGTTTATACATGAGGCCCCAGGTCTGCTGTATCCAAAGACTGTACCCTTCTTATTTATTGATAAAATCTGGTCATGAAAGCAGTCAGCTTAAAACTTTGTATTTAATATGCTTTCCTCAATAATTAATATGCTTTGGATGCCCTTACTGGCAGCTGAGGGTGGATACTATGCTGCCTACAGTCAAATGTCACACCTAGATCTCTTCTCCTTGTTCATTCATCTTCTGCTGCTATTGTATCGTTTGTGGTTCTCTTCCATTAAAAAAGAGCTTACTAACCTGACAACACCAACAAATTAAGCTGTAAGAAGCATGTGGAAGTTAATATACTGTTTTAAATGAGATAATTAACTTATGTTGGGACTACCAACCAGTCTCATAAGTGTAAGAACACAGCCTTGCATTGTCAAGCACTCCTACAGTTTACCAACTACTTCAGAATAATATAAAGGATTATGTGAGTTTTAGAAAAACATGTAAATGAATAAAACCGTAAGCTTTGCTTGATCACTAATCATGCAAAAGTGTCCAAAAATCATTCTTACAAAATTTTGCACGTGCCTTGCATTGGTTTGACTTAAAACATAGGCTATGTGTCGTATCAGTAAGAGGGGTTATAACAGCATTGAGGCAACCCAAAGTCTAGCGCTAACACAGGGACAACAATTCCCATCAGGCAGCACAAGTGCACTGGGACAAGGCTATGGTATTGTCTGTCAGGTTTACAGCTTTTTTCTAAGAGTATGTCTTTTTGTCCCATCGTGGGTTGTACTGAGCCAAGTTAAATTTCCAAAAGAAAGTTTAAACCCATTTATTTGTAGTGGCAATGCTGGGTACTTTGGCTAGTTTCTCTATAAGGAAGAGCATTTTATTCCAGAAAGTTGACTTCTGTTTTAAATGTATAGCATTAAACATTAATTTAAAACGAAGCTGATGCTCGTTTATTTGAAAAAGTAGCCATACTGTTGTGGGAGACAATCAAAAAACTCTGTCATCAGTTTGAGCCTTTTGACAGCAACACTTTTAATCAACAGTGGCATTTGGCAAAACAAAGGCACTTAACAAAACAAAAAATAGGACCAGCAATCCACTCTTTAGGCTTCCTGGATGGCTTCTCATCTATTGAATGTAGCATTCTCACCGAGAACAGGATCCACAATGGCAGTAGACTTCTCTTCTTATGTAGGTCCCAGGGTGGATGCATTGGGACCAGAAGTCACATCACTGCTTGTTTCAAATGTTGTCCTCCAGTCTGAGGGAAAGAAGAGAGGGGTAGGTACAGTAAGAATGACGTAACACACTTATCATGCCCATACCTTCCATTTCAGGTCCATGCAGCCGTTCCTATGGCTTGCATGTGTGACACTGTCTGAAAAACAGTTAACTTACTAAATCTTTTTTATCAAGATTTTTTTCCAATACCTTTTATCTGTTAATCCAAACTATTGAAAGATTTCCTGTAGTGGTGGAGACCCAACAATTGCCATCATCCCAGCTCACACTACAAACGTTACTTAAGAGTTTAAGATGTTGGAGCAAAGCACACAGTTTCATTTTTTGGCAAGAAACTGCATCAATGGGTAACAGACTTGTCAAACAAATATTGATCTTTTACAGAATTTTTTTTCCTCTTATGTTTTAGGTTGGCAGACTTGGGTCATACAGTATTTGGAGTAGATGTAAGCGAGATTGGGATTAAAGCTTTCTTCAGTGAGCAAAATATTCCCTACACAGAAGAGCCAGTGGGTACAATACCAGGGGCCAAATTATTTAAGGTATTTGATCAAAACACACGCACTTCCATGTCTCACTGACAGTTGAGTAATAAATTGTATTCTTGAGTTATTTTCTTTCTTCCTTATAGGAATTGCCCTCAAGGAATAAATTAATTTGCTTTGCATAATATATTGGACTGAGTCACCATTTTATCTGTGACAGGCAACTTCAAGGCTGCTTAAGGGGTGATAGCGTAAAGAGAACGTAGAATGGGACATTAACTATGAACTGCTATGTTAATGAATGCTTGATAGAGATTGAGGATTTAGAGTAATGATGCAATTAAAGATGAGATAATGAGTCTTTTGGCTCTTTAAATCATCTTTTTATATAATACGCTACCTTGGCTGTCCGTTTGTCTGTCCAGGATTTTAAATCACCTGTAGCTCACAAACCGTTTGACCTGAAATTTGGTACACATATACTACGTGACCTCAACTGTCCGCTTTCGGGGTAATGATTTTTATTACTCTTTTTATTTTTATTTTGTTTTATTGTAGAATCAACTCTCGGCAGCTGGTAGGAGGACGGCCATGCAGCAACATGCGTATGGGCACCGTTCTCATCCCTACCACCTTTGCCGTCACTTCCTCTACCTCTTCATATCTTAAATCATTCTTGAAGCAGATTGAACACTTAAGTGCCAGCTTAAGTGACAAATTAAAAAAACATTACGAAAAACATACTAAGTAATTGCAACACAAAAACTGACTTAATCAGTTTTAACGCAAAAAGATGCCGACGAAAGAAGAGAAGAAGCGGGCCGCTAGGGTGGAGAAAACAAGCTGCTCAGGAAGCAGCAAGTGCATCAACCTCTGAGCAAACGAATGCTAAACGTACAGAGAAAGAGTAGGAAAACTAGGACTGCTCAAGTCAAGTGTATTCACTGCACTTTATCGTGCAGTGTGCCGTTACTGGTTTATTATAAAGATGATTTTGTTCGTTGTTAGTTACCTTTTTAAATGAACTGACCAAGCTTGTCTACCAAGCTCAAGTACTACTGAGTGCTAAGGAGTGAAATTTAAACTAAATGTGGCGAATAAAATATTTTTATTGTTATTATAGTTATTTTTATTTGTTATCATTAACATCATAGAAATATAATTAGAAAGTCTCCATCATGACACATTTAAGTACAAAATTAAAAAGAAATTTATTTCAAATTTAATAAATGACAATTTATTCACGTATATAATATTGTTTAAAGCAGTTTAACTTGAAATATAAAAGAAAAAAAAAATGCATATTCATTGACTTCTCTTGTTTTTGTCACTTCTTAGTTTCTTTGATCATTGTTTGTTCCCTTTTTTTGGTGCCTGGACACTGACGTCCCAAAGTCCCTGGTACCTTCTTTCCAATCCTTGACATCCTGATGGAATCTTTCACCCAGCTCTTCACTCACCGCTTCAAGATTTTCAGAAGAAAATTCCAAATTCAAATTCAAGATGTGACTCATGTCTCAACCCTATTCCTTAAACTTAACTAATAAATTTTTCACAATTTCTTTATAATTTGCATTTTTATTGTTGCCTAAAAATGTATAAATTCTGTAAATGAAGTCTTTTGTTCCAGGTCATTCATCAAGGCATCAGATTCTGCTTCAGAAATCAGTTTTCTAATATCAGGTCCTGCAAAATGCCCTTTTCAAAGTTAGCCTCAGACAAAGGCCGAAACATTCTGCACAACTACATCAAACAGGCACCATTTTTAAATAGGGTTTGACAAACTGTTTCATTAAATCAACCCCAATATGAAGCAGTGCTGGTAGCACTTTATCTGGATCTGTTTTTCCTGCCTGGCCATTCCTCCTGAGCCCAATGTCAGTTCTTGACTCTGCTATCCTACTCACAGAGCAAACCTGGGAATCGAATAAAATAACTGTTTTTCTTAAACATAGATTTTAATATTCGAACATATACAATTCAAACTAAATTACATTTGAAATAAAATATTGATATTAAATTACAGTGCAAAAATAATACAAAAACTATAATTGAGCTACAAAAATGTATGAGGAACATTCAAAAAGTTTCCTGTTTTTTTAACTCTATTTATTAAGAGTTTCAAAAACAAATTACACCACTTTTCTACGTAGACACCTTCCTTTGCGATGGCAGAGCCAACACTCCCAATCAGTTCTCCTGCAACCTTTTCAACTGTTATTCTTCTGTTCTCACGAATCAGTCCCAGGGTTCCTTCTTCATTCCTCAGGGTCGTGGCTCAAGCTGGATATCCAGAGCGCTATGCATCCGTCACACTAATACGGCCATTTTTGAATATTTCAATCCACTCATAGACGACTCTACAAGAGAGAACTTTATCCTCATACTGAGAACACACACAGAGATGAATTTGTGCTCCCGGCACACGTTCTGCCCACAAAAAGCGTATGACAGAACGCTGTTCCTCTTTGCTGCAATTTATAAGTTTCACAGGGTGACAACTCAGACTAAACTGCAAGGGCAGCCGACTTGCCAGACAGAACTAGTTACGTGACACTCTTAGACACGACCAATCACTACTCCTCCCGCATTCACCGTTTCCAACTAAAATATAAAAGTACAGAAACTTTTTGAACGTCCCATGTATTTCGTGAAGAAATGTGCTTTTTATTTTTGAATTCTGCATCCAATAATATATAAAAATCACATGAAATAATCAAAACTATTTTTTCAATGTGCATCTGTGTAATCATTTATTCCTACATTTTTGTAACTCGTGTGATTTACACACTGGATCAGCTGAATCGAGGTTTACTCGATTTACTGACATGACGGGATGCATCATATTCACAGTGGAACATTATACATACAGCAGAAAAAACACATACAGTATATGCATCTACCATTTTACATAAGCAGCCTAATTACAACTGAAGGCTGCTATTTTACATTTTAAAATTTAACCATAGATTTGAAACTATTCTAATTTCTCTTTTTTGTGAGAGGTCCAACACAAACTTTACAAGTGAACTTGTACTGATTGTAGGCCGCACTGCACTGATCATTTTATACAGCGGACGCATAAGTAGAGTCCTGGTAGTGCCACAAGTAAATGGTTAACCCCCATAATTATGTTGCCATGCAGTCTTCTTTACCAAAACCACAGCAACAAAGGACTCAAGTACAAAGGTGATTTGACATCCCAGTTAATTCCTTTTCTTGTGAGTTTTAAGTTTGCACCCAAGCCTACTAACTGTTTGTTATTTTATTGATGCAGTTGTAAATAATTCTCTGCGATATCATCACTTTGCACTGCCAGGCTGTGAATTTTACCTGTGTTTTATGCTGTCATTTTAGGTATAAATGGGGTAATGTTTATTTAATTATCTGCAAACTCCCATGTAATTTTTTTTCTGTTCTTTACAGAGCACAGATGGAAAAATCTTTTTGTATAATTGCAACTTATATGACTTTACCAGGTAAGAGTTTTGAATTTATATGTCCATGTTTACAATTCATCTTCTCCAATTCAATGTCAGAAAGTTTCTGAGTTTTTTGTTTTTTTTTTTGTTTGAAGAAAGTAAAATTCCATACGATCTAGTCTAAATTATACAGCAAAGAAGATAACATTACAGACAATCAAGTCGGACTTAATAAAACAGAATTCAACCCCCAGAATATTGCTGTGTTTGTGAACCCTTGAAAATTTCAGGATTGTCTCCTGAAATGTGATCTGATCTTTATCTAAGTTATCATAATAGATACAAGCAGTCTGAATAAGCAATTCACAAACAGCACACAATAAATCGTAAATTGTTGTGTCTTTAGTGAATATATTTTTGTATTTCATGTCAAGTATGAGAAATAAGGAGAAACTGAGTTCAGGTGTTCTATCAGTCAGATAGCACTCCTGTGTGCGTCTGAAGTATCCTGCCCCCTAAAATAAATCCCAAATCTCACAAAGAACTGTTGACGTAGAACGTATCTGGATGAACAGATAATTGAGAAGAAAAACTGGCAAAGGTTTTAATGTTGGAAAGGCCTGCATGTGCGTTTCTAAACGTGAGGAGGTTCCGTCTACAGTCAAGCAGATAGTCGACAATTGAGGAGAAAATATCAGTACTGTTACCATAGTAACTACAAGTGGGCTTCCTGTAGAGATCTTAGCAAGGATATATCCTACAGTACTCAAGGAGGTGACAAAGAACCATAGAATGACAATTAATGATCTGCAAAAATCTCCAGCATTTGATAGCATCTGTCCCCAAGAGTCTGCAATACGAAAATCACTTAAGCTTGACATTCTTGGCAAGCTATCATGCAGGAATCAATGCTTACCCCAAATAAACTTTATTTTTTCTGGTGTCAAGAAAACACACCACCCTAGCCCATAGTTTAGCCTAAGAACCTGAATCAAACCAGAAATGAACTGAAGATACATAGCTGCAAAAAATATTGAAATTGGTTTATTTGGAGGAAATAACATCCTACTTACTACTCACTAGCTTCATAATGTTGTTCTGCTTGTTGTACCGGGGTCTGCAGAGTTTGCAATCACTGAGAAATCTGTGAATTCTGGGTTTTATCAGGAAATTTTACAGCTGAATATCAGGGCATCTGTCTCTGATTTGTTGGGTCGTTCATCGTGACAGTGACCTCAGACACAAGAGCCAATCAGCAGAATTTAACGTAAACTAAAAAACTATTTTAGAATAGCAAAGTCATATTTTTGTCCTCAGTCTTATTGAAATGATGTGACATGAAAATTGTTTTATTTTGAATTTTCACGTCACTAGTATGTTTCTCACTCTTTGTTGTTGTTCAGAGAGACTCCAGCCTAACACAAACACATGGATACAATCACTGGCGCTGGCGGCAGCAGCTTTTAATTAGTAACTCAAAATCAGGATGCGTCCTATAAACAGGTACACAGGTTTTTCCATGGTTTATTAGGGTCAGAAATCCACTGCGTCCTATACATGGTATCGTCCTATATATGGGTATTTATGGTATATGCACAATAAAGATTTTTGTTATTAACACAGGCATTGAGTACAAGTGAATATAACACAAAGCAACAAAGGCCTTGAATTGCTGTGAAGCTTTAAACATAACAGGCTTCATTGAAGGTTTAGTGGTTAGGTTGTCTCACTACCCATTCTGTGCACTTTTTCTGTTCCTGTCTTATTTATCCTTTTTATTGCATTCTTGTTAGTAAGATGCCATCCTACAAACCAACTAAGAAATCATATGAACAAGTATATGCTTCAGGTTAAGAATTACAATTATGGCCGAAATTATCGGCACCCATGTAATTTTCCCAGAAAATTGTTGCAATTACAAATGTTTTGGTGTAAACATGTTTATTTCCTTTATGTGCATTGGAACAACACTAAAAAACAGAGAAAAAAAAGCCAAATCTGACATCATGTCACACAGAACTCCAAAAATGGACTGGACAAAGTTATTGGCACCTTTTCAAAAATGTGGGTAAATTGTTTTATTTCAAGCATATGATGCTCGTTTGAACTCACCTGTGGCAAGAAACAGGTGTTGACAATATAGCAATCACACCTGAAGCCAGTTAAAATGGAGAAAAGTTGACTCAACCTTTCTGTTGTGTGTCTGAGTGTGCCACACTAAGCATGGAGAACAGAAATAAGAGCAGATAATTGTCTGAGTAGTTGAGAACAAAAATTGTGGAAAAATATCAACAATCTCAAGGCTACAAGTCCATCTCCAAAGATCTTCATGTTCCTTTGTCCACTGTGTGCAACATAATCAAGAAGTTAGCAAACACATGGCATTGTAGCTAATCTCCCTGGACATGGACAGAAGAGAAAAATTGATAAAAGACTGCAAAGAAGGATAGTCCGAATGGTGGATAAACAGCCCCAATCAACTTCAAAACATATTCAAGCTGTTCTCCAGACTCAGGATGCAACAGTGTCAGCTTGAACTATCCGTCGACATCTGAACGAAATGAAATGCTATGGCCGGAGAATCAGGAGGACCCAATTGCTGACACAGAAACATAAAAAAGCCAGACTGAAGTTTGCCAAAATGTACTTGAGGAAACCAAAATCCTTCTGGGTGAACGTCTTGTGGACAGATGAGACCAAGGTAGAGCTTTTTGGTAAAGCTCATCATTCTACTGTTTGCAGAAAATGGAATGAGGCCTACAAAGAAAAGAACACCGTACCTACAGTCAAACATGGTGGAGGTTCTAAGATGTTTTGGGGATGTTTTGCTGCCTCTGGCACTGGATGCCTTGACTGTGTGCAAGGCATCATGAAATCTGAAGACTACCAAAAGATATTGGGGCGCAATGTAGGGCCCAGTGTCAGAAAGCTAGGTCTGCATCAGAGGTCATGGGTGTTCCAGCAGGACAATGACCCCAAACATACCTCTAAAAGCACCCAGAAATGGTTGAAGACAAAGCGCTGGAGAGTTTTGAAGTGGCCAGCAATGAGTCCGGATTTCACTTATGGAGAGATCTCAAAATTGCTGTTAGGAGAAGGCACCCTTCAAATCTGAGAGACCTTGAGCAGTTTGCAAAAGAAGAGTGGTCGGAAATTTCAGTTGAGTGGTGTTACAAACTTGTTGATGGTTATAGGAAGCGCTTGATTTCAGTTATTTTTTCCAAAGGGCGTGCAGCCAAATATTAAGTTAAGGGTGCCAATAATTTTGTCCAGCCCAGTTTTTGAGTTTTGTGTGAAATGATGTTGCGTTGTTCCAATGCACATAAAGGAACTAAACATGTGTATACCAAAACATTTGTAATTGCAACAATTTTCTGGGAGAAATGGTGCATTTTCTGGGAAAATTCCAGGGGTGCCGATAATTTCGGCCATGACTGTACCTCTGAAGATGTAAACCTTGAAGTGCAGCTTCAAACCCAAATAAAAGGCCATATATTAAATTCACAAATCTTTCTTTACTGTATGATCTATATGACATCCGTGAATTAACTTAGGGTGTCTCTGCTGTGTCCGTGTTGGTAAGACAGAAGAACCAAACACTGGAAAAGCAATCACATTAAACTGCCTGCCATGTTCCAGGCTCATCTTTGGCTTCTGATGGGATTTTGCTGTCATTAGAATCAACATTAAATATGGCCCTATGCTGGACCATTATTTTACGTCTGTCTTTTTGACAATCACTAACGCAAGTATCTTTATTTCCATATGAGCAACTTGGCAATAGACTTTTTTTGAATGAAAAACAAATTGCACAGTAACATGAAATAGAACCTTACCAAGTACAATATAGTGGATTCAGACAGTATTCAGACTCAATCACCTTCTCGTGTGTTGTAGATTTGATATTAAGTGGACAAATTTGGAAAGCTGAATAGATTGCTCATGTGATATAATTACCTGCAGGTTATACATTATATTCATGGGTGGTTACTCTTGGTTAAGCCACCACTAAATTATCTCAGAGTAAACATACAGGGTACATAAATGCTTGATTAATCATTAGACAGTACTAGATCTACTGTAGTTCAGTTTTATTTGCTGTTTGAAGATGATTCCACTAGAGGTCACTGGAAGCTTCCTTTATGATTTCCTATACAATACATGTTGGTTATGCTGAATGAACACACAAGTGGACAAGGCTTCAAAGTAAGTTTGTAATGCAGAGATACTTCTAGGGATTTAACATGGCAAATCTTCTTTAATGATGACTACCTTGATCAAGTGTTACATTATTTTACTCATTGCTTTTACAGCATTTTCTTCAAGGAAGCAATAATCAAAATATTATTTCGAGTCTAGATTTGTGACTGTCACAGAGGTTAAGTCATCAGCTGGTTTCACTTCATTCTCAGTAATAAATGTTTCGATTCTTTCGAATGTTTTTTGACGAAGCCTCGAATTTTATCACGTACCACAAATATATCAGCTTAGTCCATTCTTTGTAAGTATAAATTCAGTTAATTTAATTTCAAAACTATATCTATCAGACACTTGAATCTTCAGAATAAAGTCTTCATGGTGCAATGATTTTGCATGATCTTTTTTTATGCAGAAATATTGCAACTTTATCACGGAGTTCAACAATCCTTGCCAGCACTTTGCCCTGCAACAGCGAATGTTCCTCAGTGTGCAAAAGCAGAGCTTTCTGGAAACCTCCCATCTCCTCACAACGTTTTTCGAATAAGCATAACTGTAAAGGTTTAGTCTTGATGAAATTTATGATTTTCATGGGAGTGTTTAAAATGCTTTTCAAATTGTCTGACAGCTCCTCTGTGTAGACTGCAGTGAGTCCATGACGCAGTTGGAATTAGCTTAAGAACTCCAGTCACAATACCACTATTTTTACCAGACCTAGCCTGTGTGATGTCAGTGCATATGTCAACATAATTCAACTAGTGTAAAGCCTTCATTTTTACATATGTATCGTAAATTCTCAAAATTTCCTCACTAGTACCTCAAGTAATTGGTTAACAAAAAAGTATATTTATGCAATTCATTATTCCGTATAAAACTTCTGAAAACAATTTATTGGGACAACCATTGTACAGTGGTGGACTCATCCAGGTGCAACAAAAAAGATTTACCGTATATACTTGCGTTTAAGTTCTCCCCCAGATAAGTTGGGGCTTGATTTTACTGGATAATTTCCGGTATTTTATAATGTCGGTCGTATAAGTTGAATGCGGAAAACTCATGCTATTGGTCTAAGAGATTATGATATGCTAACGCCCACCTGCGAGAGTAACCATGGAGCAAACTGCCTTTTTTTTTCTATGCATTGTGCCTACGTGACCACACAGTAATACCTGAACTATTCTGAAGTGACGTTTCCAGTGTTTAGTGTTTTTTATATCTCACACCCTTATAAACCTTTATCGTAAAAGCATCCCTTATTTACAATGGAGCGTTAGATCTAAAGAAAGTATGAAGCTTGTTTTAAGTTAAAATTTGTTGAAGTGGCGAAAGAAACTGGCAACTGTGCTGCTGCAATAAAATTTGCTGTGTCTGAGAAACTGGTGCGAGATTGGAGGAAGCAAGATGTAAAAAAAAAAAAATAATTATCATATTTTTGAATCCGCATATAAGTCAGGGTTTGATTTTATGATCGATTTTTCAGGTTTCAAGACCCAACTTATGTGCGGGTATATACAGTACTTTCATTAACTCTTTTGATAAGCTGATCTTCTACCTACTGGTATATTTCATCAATTCTGCATGCAACTGTGTTCTTTCAAAAGCTGTTGTCACCAAACATAACTCCAAAAGCATCCTTTATTATTGGGAGAACTAAAGATTCGCCAGTTGTGTGGGGATTACCAGCCATTTACAAACTAATGAAATATGAAGTGTTTTTTTCATGGATACCTTTGAAATGAGAAAGCATATTTTTCAACCTATTTAATTCTTTTAGTTTCCATCTGAAAAAATTAAGTGGCTTGTTTTACAAATCTGTTTTCTTTGTTTCGATATGCCAAAGTAACTTGTTTGGTCGCATACCCGTTTGCAAGAATTTCGCAGCAAACAGCGTACTGCGAACGTGGCTCTCCTTTGTCACCATTCCACATAAATCTGAATTGTAAGTAGTCAGAATCATACTTTCTTAGTGTTTTTATTTGTTTTGTTAATTGGGAACTTGTGGAATTCTTTTATTCAATTTTCCTTCAGTTGTCTGTTTCGCCAGCGTCAGACTCTTCTTTTTGTACCTCCATTTTAACAGCCTGCATTTTTGATGGATTTTTTTGTCCACTACTTATCCGATGCTACGATAAACAATAAAAAAGAAAAAAAGAAAAACGAATTATTTATACAAGATGCTAATAATAAATTAAGAAAACACTGTTTATTTGCATTTATAAACAACTAGCTTGCATCGAACAAGATAAATGTATGCACCAGTTTTTTAACCTGACACCTCGCATGGCCACTTTGATTGAGGTTCCCAAACACATTGTGACACATAATTAACAAGTTTGTTTCGACTGCATGCTCATTTTGAGCAATTTTGAGCTGTGCAGAGTAATGTAGTGTAATTGCTACATAGTGTTTTACTCTTAAGAGCTGATTGATAAGCAGTTCAAAGTCGATTTTGTACATACCTGTGAGTAACTAGGCAAAGTTAGCAAATCCCATATGATCTTTAACTGAATCAACTCTGAATTGTCCATTCATGGACTCTTGGTGAGTAAAACTCTCCAAATCAACAAATATACTAACCTCACATTTTAAAGGGTCACAGCCCATTTTTTGGGAGTCCCTACTGTAGGTTAGTTAACTATTTATTGACTGCCTGTGTGGTCAAAACCTCAATGTGCACTCACTATCACATGACAGTTTTATTAATCTGTGCTCATGGGGGAACATGCCTTAAAAATAATCCACCCAAAAATAATATATTTTTTTATATCTTTCAATACCCCATGTAGTCTGTGGTGATGGCTGAGAAAAACATATTATCTCCGGTCTGCATGAAAATATGAGACTGAATATTTTCTGATAGGATGGGCATCAGTAGACATCAATGCTGGACCACAGCAAACAATATCAAAAAGTCCATGCAGAAAATTTTGCGTTACTCAAGTGACAAACATCAAGTCATCCAGGCAAACCTGCATCCATTATTTGCTAAAATATTGTTGAATAAATACCTCCCAAAAATCGAAGCAGTGCTTGCAGAGGAAGCACATTCATGAGGGAACAAGCTTTTGAATTGAAAGCAAGACTCTTGACTCATCAATGAGGGAATTAGGTGGGTCTTCAGCTCAAATGCTTGTTCCCGTGTGAACCTGCTTCCTCTGCGTCCACTGCTCTTTATTTTCTGGAAGTATTTACATACTAATATTTTTAGCAAAAAACACATGTGTTTGCCTGTTGTGAGTATATGAATGTATGTAACACAAGTAAAGTGAGGTTTTTTTGTGGACATTTTTATATTGTCTGCTGTGGTCCAGCATTGGTCACCATAGATGCTCATTCAATCAAATGATTATCTGATTGTTACCTTCAGCAGAATGTTATCTCCCTTCTGCATGAAAAAATGAATTAAAATTTGTACTTGGCCTTCACTACAAACTGCCTGGAGTTAGTAACATATATGAATATGTAATTTTTGGGTGATATTTTACTTTAACAGAATTAATTTATTATTGCACCTTACCTAACATGTATGTGTTTTTGTAGTTACACATATTCTCCTGTAGTCTCAGCTGTTTACTATGACATGTTAGTCTCTAGGTATGCATATGATAAAACAAATACTCGTTTATAACTTGTAAAAACTCAGATTCCTCATTAAAATTACACATTAAATTTATTTTTATAGGGAATTATTTTCTTAGCGTGATCTATACGTGGAACTCAACCTGAAGCAAATGTAGCCATCTACCTTCAGTCTTTTCCTGGACTGCCTCACACTGGCCCCTTTGTGGGCATCTGTTTTTGGTGTGTTCAAGTATATTTATTGCCTGTCACTATGAACTACTACTTCTCATGCACTATTTGAACTTATCCCAGAAGATGTGTCTTTAACCAGAATACACTCTAATATAACAGCGTTTCCAGCCTCCCTGGCTGGGTGCCTAATTCTTTTAAATTGAAAACAGGCTGCCCCACCCTCTTGTGTATGTTGACTTAGAAATGTTTTGCATTTCCTGGTTGTGCCCTTTGTGCATGTTTGAATGTGTACATAGCAGTTGTCAGAGTACAAAGCTTCAATCCTGTTTGATTTTTTTTTTCGTTTCTATTGTATGATGTCTTTTGAATTATATCAACCATGACAGACGTTAATGTACTGCTCTTGTTTATGGAAAGTATATTATATAGAAGCTTTGATTTACTGACCTATAGAATTCAGTACATAACATACATGTACTTCCATCCAATTATTAAACCCGCTTATCCAGGACAGGATCATGGGGAAGCTGGAGCCTATCCCAGCAAGCACTGGGCACAAGGCAAAAACAATCCCTGGAGAGGGTGCCAGACCATTGAAGGGTTACACAACATTTTAAAAGTAATAAACATCACCACTTGAGCTGAGTAGACTCCTGCCATACCTCACTATGTACTAGTGAAGCTACAGTATGTATTCAAGAAACACAGGCTGAAATGCAAATCAGAATTTCTTTGGGAGCTTTTCATTGGAACAGTGCTTTAATGTAGAAGTCCTTTAAAAAGACCACAATATATCAGTAGTCCCAGAATATGTGTTTTAAAGCAGGTCATTGACTAAGCAGGATATTGTTCACTTGTAATTCACTTTTGGGTTCCCTTTCATTACATAAAGGAACTCTTCCATCTATCCACATACAAAACCTGTTTATCCACAGCAGAGCGAGGAACATTTGACACCGGCTCCCATACCTCTCCAGATTATGTGTTTTGTCATAATTGTCTGTAAGGTACAGCAGTTTACAATATTGTCAAGTATCAAGCAGAAGAGCATCCTGCTGAATCTCAAAGTGAAGTAATGTCAAGGATTTTCATCATTAGAAGCTAATACTTAAAGTAATTTTAGGAATAGACAATCAAGTCAAGTGGTTCAAGCGCAAGCTTTGGTGTTACTATAACGTATTTTGTCATTTCAAAGGTTTAAAAAATGATACATATGTGGCTTTAAAAAAAGACTTAATTAATATTCCAGGCTGACTAGTCTTGTTTTTGTTTTATTTTTATTTTTCAGCTCTGTTGCTGGGCGCTTTGATGGGATATGGGACAGAGGCTCCTTGGTTGCTATTAATCCTTCTGACAGGCAACGGTAAATTAAAACACACACACAGAGTGGTTGATATTTTAATATATACTGCATTTATTATACTGTATACGCTGTTTATATATCTTTATGTATATACACTCACTGAGCAAATTATTCCGAACACTGTACTAGTACTAGGCATTCTTTTGCTCTCAAAACAGCCTCAATTCTTTATGGCATAGATTCCACAGGATATTGTAAACGTTTAGATTCTGGTCCTTGCTAACATGGCTGCATCATGTACTTTCCCTGATTTTTTTTTTACTTGCAAGTTCATGCTGCGAATCTTACATTCTTCCACATCCTAGAGGTTTTCTATTGGATCCAGATTTGGTGAAAGGGAAGGAAATTGATGAACACTGAACTCATTGTCATGTTCATAAAACCAGTTTGAAACAACCTTAGTTAGCTTTGTGACATGGTGCATTATCATGCTGGAAGTGGCCATTAGAAGAAGGGTAAATTTTATGGCCATGAAAGAATGCATATGGTCAGCAACAACAATCAGGTAGGCCATGGATTTCAAGCAATGATTGATTGGTATTAACAGGTCCAAAGTGTGCCTAAGGAAACATTCTCCTCACCATTACACCACCGCCACCAGCCTGGAGTGTTGACACAACCGTAGCATCTGTGTGCCTCAGAAGAATTAGAGATTCATCAGATCAAGCTTTCCACTGTCCAGTTTTGGTGAGCCTGTGCCCACTGCAGCCTCAGATTTCTGTTCTTGGCTGATAGGAGTGGAACCTGACCTGGTCTTCTGCCATTATAGCCCATCTTCCACAAGGTTTGACATGTTGTGCATTCTGAGATGCTTTTCTGGTCACCACAGTTGTACAGAGTGGTTATTTGAGTCACTTTAGCCACTCTGTTTGTTTGAACTAGTCTGACCATTCTACTCTGATGTCTCTCATCAACGAGGCGTTTCCTGCCACTAACTGGACGTGTTTGGCTTTTCATGTCATTCTGGATAAACTCTAGAAGCTGCTGTGCGTGAAAATCCCAGATCAGCAGTTACTACAATACTCAAATGAGCCTGTCTGGCACTAGTAATTATGCCACAGTTAAAATCACTGAGATTACATTTTCCCCATTCTGATGTTTGATGTGAACATTAAACAAAGCTCCTGCTCTGTATCTGTATGATTGTATGCATTGTGCTGCTACCACGTGATCGAGTGATTGGATAATTGTATGGATAAGCTGGTGCACAGGTGTTCCTAGTAATTTCCTTAGTGAGTTTGTATGCCATTTATACACCCACACATTTTTCTTATTAAGTCTTTTTAGAATAGAGAAGTGGGGTCAATGGTTGGCACTGCCACATTAGAGCTTTAGAGAGTTGGAATTGATTGCTTTCTGAACCACTGTCTCTATGTTCTTAACATGTTTGAAAAGGTTGTTTGATGGTATTTTGGTTCATGTATCAAAGACATGCATGTGATTTTTGTTGGTGACACTGAATTGATCCATTATGCACCCATAATGAATGTCCTTCCAGGATTGTTTTCTTCCTTATTCCATACTTTGCTATTAGGATTGGCTGCAGTTTTCATTGAGACTATATTAAAAAAAGGTGGGTTGAGAAAATAGGTACATGGTCTTTGATATACCATATATACTCGCGGATAATTCGGGACTTTACTGTATACTTTCTGTATATTATAATGTTGCTCGTATAAGTTGAATGCGAAAAACTCACGCTATTGGTACAAGGGATTATGATATGCTAACGCCCACCTGAGAGAGTAACCACGGAGCACACAGCCTTTTCATTCTATGTGTGTGCGGCAATGCGCTGTATCAGCAGGTGCTCCTAACGTGTCTCTCTCTCTTTCTCTGTTGTACCTACGTGACCACGCGGTGATACCCGAATTATTCCAAAGCAACGTTTGCACTGTTTTGTCTTTTTTGTATCTCACACCCTCATACACCTTTATCGTAAGAGCATCCCTTATCTACAATGGAGAGTTTGATCAGAAGAAAATATGAAGCTGGTTTTAAATTAAAAAGAAATTGATAACTGCACTGCTGCAACAAAATTTGATGCGTCTGACAAACTGATGCAAGATTGGAGGAGGCAAGAAGATGTAAAAAAAAAGTGTCACATTTTTGAACAGGCGTACAATTCGAGGTCTGATTTTTATGATCGATTTTTCGGGTTTCAAGACCTGACTTATATGTGAGTATATACAGTAGTTTTATTTTTTTTTAATGGTGGCTAGATTCAGAAATCCCACTGAATAACCGTGCATTATTAATTCAGAGCTGCAGTCAAAATATGGGACACTAGAAGCATAAAAACAGTTTTAGATAATAAAATGAAAAGAGGAAGCACCAAAGGTAAGCATTGACATGAACAATAAATACAATCTGAAGAGTAATTCCAAAATAAGCTAAGAAAGGGTGCTGTAGTAACTGACATTATGATGTAAATCAGATCAAAGTCAATGCAGCAGCATTATAGTTTGTAAAGCTAAAGAGTTTAGGGCAACTCCAATTCTAATCTGTGTGTACAGCTGTGCAGTTTCACTTTTACAAAGGCAAGATAAAGTAGTCAAGATGAACTGAAAAACTGTTGGTCGAACAGATAAAGTATAATATATTGGCTGCTCAGTAACAGCCCGTTTCAAAGAAAGTTTCCTCTAGGCCCTGCACCACTCCTGATTTGTGTAAAGTGTGCCATAAGCAGTTTGGTTTGTTCAAATGTACTTTAAATAGCTAACCCTGAGAGCAGCTGAATTCTCATTTATGTGTTACTCGTATAACCTGCAGTTTCTCAGTCATTTTTATTCACTGTCTTGTAGAAAAATGATACACTGTCTTCTTAACATTGCTTAAGGTTTGGGCCAGGATAAAACTAATCCATAAACTAATATATTTTCATTACGCAGCGCAAAATGCTATCACAAATGTAAGCATTGAACAAATATAGCAGTTTTCTGTCTTCCTATGTGGTTTACTTATGTGTGCTGTGTGTTGTAAATTAATCCGTTCATAAATTTTGAAAGACTGAAGGTTCCAGCTCCCAGCAGTCCAAGCAATGGATATGCATTGTACAGATGTCTCTCCTGAAAATGTACAACTGTCTTAACAGGATGAACACTATAAGCATGAGAGTTCAGTTATGGCTCTGAAGATCGCCAAGTCGATGTATCTTCTATTGAGCACAAGGGAGGATTGCCATACTTTTGAACCTATCGATTTTACAAAGTCCCTTAACATTAACACTCTTTTAAATGTAATTGTTATAAAGCATTGAATCATAATGTATTTAGTTTGCCATTTTTAACATTCAGGTCAGGTGAGGTTGGGGAGCATGCACTGGTACAGCGTGTTGCTGCACCCAACACTGATGAAACAACTCAGGATCCTGGTTGGTAACCCCCCCAGGCAGACACATGGTCCAGTCCCACCCTCCAGAAATGATTATCTATCTGCTGCAGCCAGATGTTACGTGAGTGTCCCCTTGGCCTGGTCCAGCCACTTGGGTCCTCAACCATGAGAATCCTGAAAGCCGGATCACCCTCAGGGAATAGTAGTACTATAACTGACGCTTCCTCACAATGCAGGTAAATGTGCCCCAGTCGAGATTCCATGAGCAACACCTCATTCGACACAAAGTCAAACCAGCGGTACCCAAGGATTCTCAGAAGAGACACAGTACTGAAGGAGTCCAGTCTTCGACTCAAGCCACTGGATAGCATCCATGTCTCACAACCATATAGCAATTTTTGACATTGATCAACAAGAAAAAGACACCTGAATGTCAAGGTGAGAAAGTGGTCTACAAATATAAGACACAAAAAAATTGATCACAAAAATATTTATCCCCTTTACTATGAAACATCTGAATCTGGTGCACCCTAATTATGATTAGAAGTCACAGAATGGGATGTGCTTTATATACATTTTTACACATAGATTCAGCTTATAGTTATATACTTATTGAAGTATTTAGCTTGTACTTGAAAAAGCATTGTACTGTGAGTCAGGTAATTTGAGAATAATTTTAAGTAGCCAGGCAGAAACAGCACAGCACTTGGCATTTATCATTTTACGTACTTTCCTCCCATAGTCCAAAACTTTGTAGTTAAAGTTAACCAGTGACTTTATTATCTCCAAAAATGAAAGAACAGAGTTGTACTCATGGAGTCCTATCTAGGGTTAACTATTGTCTTGTGTCCATTACTGCTAGGATGCATTATAGTTCTCTCTAACTCCTTAGAGATAAAGGGATTTAGAAAAATACATGAAGGGAAAATGCTAACAGAATTCTCGCTGAAGTCCTAAAAGAAGTATATGTAAATTGTGCAGAGTTTTCACGACACAATGAAGTAATTGTTAGTGACATTTTGCTTTGTGATCCGCTACTCTGATGCGCCATTAGAAACCGTGCCAGACAGAGGGCATCTCATGCATACACCTTGATGTGGTTTCCTCATATCATGATGTAATGCAGAGACAGATTTTTTTTTTCACCCTGCAAGTATTGCCAAGTCAATTTTGTAATAAAAAGCTTCAGTCTTTCATAATAATTCTTCAGTCTCTCCAGGCCTTTCAAAAAAGTCATATAAAGTTCACAGTATGCAACATTCATGCGTGTTAACTTCCTACACAAGCAAAAAAGATAATATAACATTATGAAGCTTTAAAAGTAAAGTAAAAAATATCTGGCTTTAGTACTTGTGGACACTTGTATGTGTATTTTCATATCAAAAATTGGAAATGCCACATTAACATTATATGTCATTTCAGTTGTACCTTTTTTGTATTGGTAATTGTGTGCAATGTAAAAGGGGATATTTTAAATTAGTTTATGTCAATTTGAATAATGAACATAGCTTATTAGTGTTCAGCAATTACATGATACTTTCCTAATTATGTTAATGACTTAAATTATATTTAATTACTTGCATGACATGTTAATGTTGAAAAGTAGAGAAACTGGGTGTACTCACAAACCTGATACCAAATGCTTAAGTGGAGGACCTGACCTGTAAATCTATATAAATCAATCATGATACCCTGTCTGTTGAATTGCTAGGCTTCATTTGATGCTATTTATCCATTTTGCACATAAAGGAACTCTTTTTCCACCCGCAGATCGCATCTTGTCCATTTGTTTGATCGTCACTCGCATGAAAACAGCTAAAACAATTTTCACTAAATTTAAATTTTTTTCTATGTGGCATTTCAAAAATTTTATCAGGGAGGAAGGTCGTAATAGGAGCAACCCAAAAATTGTGCATTATCTAAAAACCTTTGATTCAAACTAATGCACTTTTGCTTGTAATTTTAAGCTGAGTCAACTTAAAATCCAGGCTACATGGCATTCCAAATATTTCACCAAAAAGGGTAGTTGACATTGGGTTAGCAAAAAATGAATCACTTCAAAACTACAAAACCACGTAACATTTAGCACAGGGACCTCAAACTCCAGTCCTGGAGGGCCGTAGTAGCTACAGGATTTCATTCTAACCCTTTTCTTAAATGGTGTTTTTGCTGCTAATTAACTTCTTTTGAATTAATTGTGATTGACTTGCTCTTGAAGACTCAGACCCAATAATTTTTTCTTTTACCTTAATAAGCAGCTAAACAATAATGAGAGAGAAAATTAACCAAAACATTAGCAGCAAACTGTGTCCATCATACAATATCTGAACATAAAAGGGTGGAGGTCTCAGGAATGTTGATTTGGTCAGGTCCATAAAACATTTTAATAGTGCTCTTACAAAAGTAAAGAAAAAATCAACAATTTTGGTAATTTTCTGCTATTGCACAATGAGAGCAGCAACAAGTCATGGAATCAAAGAATGGGTTTAATGAACAACAAGACTCGGCGTCTAATTAAGCAGTTGTTTGGATTGAAACTGGTTGGAGTTTGAGAACTTAGTTGGTCATCTGTTGGCTCACTCACTTCACATTTAATTTCTTTTTAAGGAAAGAAATGAATCAATTCAGAGGAATGATGAAGAAATTCTGGGGAACAAATCTTAAAAAACAAATCAATTAAAATTAATTCAAAAGAAGTTAATTAGCAGCAAAAACAGGTCACTAATTACGAAAAGGGTTAGAATGAAAACCTGCAGCCCTCAAGTACTGGAGTTTATGATCCCTGATTTAGCACATACTGTATATCTACTGAGATGGCCTTTTATTAAAATGATACCAAGGAGGCAAAAGTACCACATATACTCGCTTTTAAGTTCTCCCATGGATAGGTCAGGGCTTGATTTTACCTTATAACTTCCGGTATTTTATAATGTCGGTCGTATAAGTCGAATGCGGAAAACTCACGCTATTGGTCCAAGAGATTATGATATGCTAACAGCCACCTGAAAGAGTAATCACAGAGCACACTGCCATTTTTTTCTGTATTGTGCCTACTTGACCACACGGTAATACCCGAACTATTACGAGCGACGTTTGCACTGTTTTGTGTTTTTTGTATCTCACACTCACATACACCTTTATCGTAAGAGCATCCCTTATCTAAGCTAGAGCGTTCGATCAGAAAAAAATATGAAGCTGGTTTTAAATTGAAAGTCGTTGAAGTGGCGAAAGAAATTGGTAACTGCGCTGCTTCAACAAAATTCGATGTGTCTGAGAAACTGGTGCAAAATTGGAGGAGGCAAGTAGATGTAAAAAAAAAAAAAAAATTAAGTGCCGTATTTTTGAATGGGTGTATAAGTCGGGGTCTGATTTTATGATCGATTTTTCCGGTTTCAAGACTTCTACGCGAGTATATACGGTATTCAAAATAATGTCTTTATTCACAAAATAAACACAAAAGAGGAATGAATTAAGAGAGTACACAAAAGTATAAATAGATTAACTCTAATGTCATTCCTAAACCTGATCCTATCGATTAGGTGTGTTGGTTGCATTGTCACAAGAGCCTCTCTCATCTTCATCACTCATCTTTCTTACACACTCTAATCTTGACTGTCTTCTTTTTGTCAGAGAGCACTTTATCAATTTGCTTTCCTGCTGTAAGCTCAAAAGGTTTCTGGTTAGGTGCCGCTTCAAATTCCCACCACGGGGTGACTTCAAGGTTTTGTGAATGTGAAGTCTTGGGGCTGCTAAGCCATAGTACTATGGTAGCCACTAAGATGACGGCACTCTTGAGTTTTCCTTAGTCCTTAAAGGATTAGATTTCTTGAGCTACGGTATGTCAAAGGGCCTTTCAGTCTAACTCTTTCTTCTCACAGACTGGAAGTAAATAACTGGTCTCTGGTCGGTCCTCCAAGATCTTAATTTATATTTATAGTTTTGCTTTCCTACCAACATACAGTTTCAACAGTGCTAGTCAGGATTTCCTACCATGTGTTGCCCTTAGTTGTCTGAGTGCAATATATTTCCTCCCAGATCACGACTCTCTTCTGCTATAGTGTTGTCCCAGTGCTGTGCTCTTCAGGGACACCTGGCACACTAGAAGATTTATAATTCACTTGCGCCGTTTCTCCTGCACTTGCAAATTTTCTTTTCACTGTATTAGTGAGTCTTGCCCCTTTCCTATGCCAGCCTCTCCTTCCAGTTGTCCTGTTGTCATTTAAATCCAACTTAAAAATACTTCAGAAGAAAAATACTAAATAATTGAATTATTCAGTCAATGAAAAGTCAGTAGGTCAGTATCATGAATTGGTAGATACAACGAATTACAGAAACAGGCCTGGTGAAAAACATCAAGGTAGGTCCTTCTCATGAACTTGAAGCTGATGAAGAGTAGCGAATAAATAACTTTACCAAATTTTAGGTCAGAGGAAGGATGGACAGATGTGCTTCAGCTGAAATTATTAGTTACAGGATAAATGTAGATCTTAGGTGGAAGTTGTGGCCTTTTAATTGAAAACCTGATTCCCCCCACACCCATTTTTGCTATCAGAAACAAATATGTTGGTGTGTCTTTGAAGAAATAAACTCATTCTGATCAAAAGTGATTTAGGAAGACAACAAAACTATTTTTAAATTTGGACACACTGAAGTGCACCACTTGAGCTGCAATTGTGGATACAAGGGTCTGAATATTCCTATAAAGGCCAGATTTCAGTTTGTGATTTTTAATAAATTTGCAGCCCTTTCTGAAAATATGTTTTCAGTTTTTCATTATGGGTTTTTGAGTGTGGGTTAATGGTCAAAAATGGCAAATTTTTCCATTTAAAGTTAAATCAACAACACAATAAAGCGTGCACTTCTGAGTTGTGAGTTTTACCAGAACATCTTTGACACTGCCGGGCAGTCACCTTCTATGATCTAATTCAACTCCTGCCATATTATTTATATACAGTGTGTAAATAGAGGAAGAATAGTGTGTAAATGTATGTGAAGTAGTTTAAAGGTATGGTATATTATTATTTTCCACCACTTTTAGCACCTTTCAACTCTTTGTTTAAGATCAGAAGACTTAATCCTTCTTGTCTCCACATTAGATACCTCAATGATTAGCCATCTGAATTTATTAGGCCTAGAATGTGGTTGTGGTTTTCTGTTAAGTGCCACATCCAGTATGTCTAGTCTAGGACTATTTGTTAAGACACATGAGCCATAAAAATACTGGAAGATTCCAGCTAGGCCAAATAGAGTGCCAGTGAAATAGACTTTTGGTGCCTGGGGAAAAAAAAAGACATTAACTGTGTGACACCCAGCCTGGGGTTATTGATTATCCTCAGACTTCACCAAGCCTTGTCACAATGCTCAACCATTGTGAGACCAGCGAGAGGTCTTGTTCTAGTGCCTGTCTCATGACTGAGGATTAATCTTAATAGTCCCTACTTTTCCAACTCTTAAACACTCGCATTGCCTTGAACTTTCTGTTGCTAATTCCCGATTCTTTCCAAATTTTGAAGCTGATGTCTGTTCTCTGACTCCCTTCTTACACTACATTGGTAGAGAACCTAAATAGCAGGGACACATAGGCTGAGTTGTATGGGTGTGTGACCTAGCTATGCTATCCGGTGAACTTGGCCACATGGCTAGAGTCTTGTAATAAAAAAATTTGCAATCTTTTGAAATTAGAATACTTTGCATTTGAAATATTGTAATATAAGTTGTTAAGAATCACTAATGATCTTCTATAGTGTACTTAAAGAAGAATGCTGTATGAAAAAAATAGCTGCTTAGTATGATGAAAAACAACACAAGTTTACCCAAACAGGAAACAAAAACATCGCCATGGTAACGGACGGCCTCATCCCTTAGGGGCGAAGATCTAGTGCCAATATGGAAAACAGCATTGTTATTATTTTATTCAAACACAGGAGGTGACTAAAATGCAGTCTTTTTTTAGATTCTCACAGAGCGATTAGATTTGTTTTCTAGAGTTAATGTGCATTTTAAAATTCAGGCATGTAGAAGTGTGCTGCAAGGGGAACAAACCATCCTGGGTCCGTAAAAAAAAAAAAAAAGAAATGATACTTTAATATTTGTAAGCAGAATTACCCAAGTGTTGATCAGGAAACCAGTATTTAATTGTTGGCCAATCAAGCACTACTTATAAAATGATTTGGATATAACATTTTATTGTTTGGAGTTATAGTTAAACTATAACTTTATATATGTTAGTGTAGTTACAGTCTATACGTTTTACATGTAAATGTACAGTGAGCCTCCCAAGAAACAGCAGTTATTCTTCAACCCTAAAAAAAACAAAACAATAACTATAATATGTGTTTTTAGGTGAGAAAACAAAAATGTCACAGGATAAAATATCTGGAGATGTAGCAGAGGGCTGACGTTTTTCTGGACTGGCATGTAAAAAGTTCAGAGTTGATTTAGTTTGCCAGGACTTACAAAAAATAAAAAACACAAAATTGCTATTTAAATCAGATAATCCGCAGTGAAATTTATACAGTCGCGCAAGTGATGTCAGCAGTCTGCACTCTTGGTGCATCATGTCCACAACAACAACAACAATGTCACTATCCCAAAATTGGCAGTGAAAATGGTAGTACTATAAATAATTATGAACTTTTCAGAGAAGCCTCTGATAGAAAAACAAGATGCACCATTACATTCGTTTTGTCTGAAAACTCCCATAAAACAGTCAAATTTAATTTCATCTTGGTCAGGAGATGCACAAAAATGAATAAAAAGTGGCATCACAACACACACTAGACAACAACAAAAACATTAAATACACCAAACATAAACCAAAGCCAGGGCTATGCGAGGAGTACCCAAAAATAACCGGATTCTGTACCTGCCGTACAGTCTTGACTTAGTTGCAAATTTTGTTGCTAGGTGTAGCACACTTGCAGTATTCTGTGGCAGTCTACTAAGGGGAGTTACTCTGTTCGTACGCCATTCCATGTTGGTTTTTCTTGGTGCTTATTAAACGTGTTCTGCGATTTTTATGATGGGTGATCATAAAGAAGAGCGAGTCTGCGTTTAATTTTGTTTTCTCTTAGGGGAAAACAGCTGCTGAAACTGTAGTGATGCTTAAAACTGCTTTTAAAGAGGAAGCTTTAAGTAAAACACAGGTCTACGAGTGGTTTTCACGTTTGAAACGAGGGGAAATATCACTTGAAGACCAACCAAGATCTGGCCGACCTTCCACAATTAGTTCGCAATGCAATTTACGAAGATCTTGAGCGTCTTGGAGTTCTTGCCACCTTCCCTACTTGCCTGATCTTCTTCCGTGCAACGTTTTCTTGTTCCTGCATATGAAAAAAGAACTCAAAGGAAAGCATGTTTGTACCACGGAGGAGGCATTGGGCAATGTCCTCTTCAGCAATTCCAAAAATGTTTCCACCACTGGGAAAACCGTTGGGACAGGTGCATTCATTCACATGGAGAGTACTTTGAAGGAAACTAAAGTTGTAGTAAGTAAAAATTATTAAAAAAAAATTTTTTTTCAATTCCGGTTATTTTTAGGTACCCCCTCGTAAACATACAATAGCTAAACCTATAACAGCTGAAAAGCTACATCAACATGAAGAATATACGAATATCCTGATGTCATAAGCTCATCTTGGATTTCTTGGAAACAATCCTTTTAAATATTGAACATCATGGGTATTTTATCTTAGTTAATTTTTTTCCAATGTTCTCTGGCTCTTTTGGTATAGATTTTCACTCGATTTGGATATTTTCTGCCTCAAGGAGTTGGATGGTGACACTAGTTTTTCGCTCTATGGCTTAGTTTTGTTTTTGTGCAATGTTTTGGAATGTTTCCTTTCCCATTGTAGGGGGCATGTCCTGTGAGGTTCTGTGCCATCAATCATGAAGCAATAGGATGAAAGTTCACTGCAAGATCATATCTGTATTTAAGTTGATGGATTCAAAAAGCTAGCCCTTGCTATTACATTTTTTTTATCAGATTTTTGTGTCATGTTTTGGTTTTGGTTGCTGTAATTCTTGGTCTTCTGGTATTCGACCCTTTTCTGTCTTTTGACCTCGTCTTTCCTCCTGGTTACCTTTTAAAACAATTTCTATTTTCCTTCAAAGAATGATAGAACTGTTTCATCAAGGTGCAGTTCCACCAGAGGCATCCATAGTTTCAGACTTCTCAGGTTACCCTCCAAATCCAGACCTTCATTACTTGAGAAGATCTATCATGTGGCGTGATTTGTAAGGCGTGCCTGAAAACAGAGTTGAATGTATTACCACACTTTACAACCCAGATAGTCCCAGTTCATTCTAACTTTCATGTGTTTTCACTTTTATTTATTTAAGCTATGCTGCCCTG
Source organism: Polypterus senegalus (assembly GCF_016835505.1). Lineage (NCBI taxonomy): Eukaryota > Metazoa > Chordata > Cladistia > Polypteriformes > Polypteridae > Polypterus > Polypterus senegalus. The sequence continues at coordinate 122,802,400 of NC_053168.1, forward strand.
ATCATCTCTCTAATGGACACTGACTGTCGCTACCTTTTGGATACTTTTCTGTACAATCCAAATCTTTATAGTGGTAAGTTTAACATATATTTTAATTCTAATACATTTTATTTTAATATCTAGTTAAATGGCATGATTTGACATAGTGGTTTAAGTTACCGAAGCTCAGTTTTTTCTAAAATGAGAACTTAATCATTTATTTTGGTTCCTTTTGTTATGTGGCCTGCTCTGGTGTATCGAATTCCTATCATTGCAACACATATATGGGAGTATATACATAAAAAAAATATCAATATTTGTATGTTTCATTAAGATAGGTGGTACCGTGGAGAAGCAGCTAGAAATACAACCACAGAATCAAAGAAAACTGATTTCATACCCTAGACTGTTCACTGTATATTAAATTTACACTTTCTTCTTTTACCCATGTGGGTTTTTCTCTTCATACTCTTTCCATATTCCAAAACCATTCATCTGAGTTTCACTATGTGCATGAGTTTGCCTCACAATATAAGTTTTGCTTTTTTTGAACACCCTCACATCCTCGGCTATACCTTGATATCATATCCATGAAAGCCACAAATAGGAGCTGTGACAAGACACTGTCTTGGCAGAGTCTGACACCCACATTGAACAAATCCATCTTAATGCCAAGTATTTGGACACAGCTTTCACTGCATTCATACAGGAAACAAATAGAATCCAAGAACAGTACCATTACCCCGTAGTTCTGCAGTACCTCCCACAACACTTGTCGAATGATACAGTCATATGCTTTTTCAAAATCTATAAAAGACATGTAGACTGGACTGTTATACTCCCATGCACCCTCCAGCAGTTGTGACAGGTTGAAGAGATAATCAACTGTTCCAGTGCCAAGACAGAATTCACATTGTTCTTCCTGTATCTTTGGCTTAACTATCAGATAAAGTCTTCCCAGCAGCACCTTGGGAAGCTGAGGAGTCCGTTCCTTCTGTAGTTGAAGCACACTTTTTGGTCACCTTTGTTAAATATAGGAAACACCGTACCAGTTTGCCAGTCCAAGGGTACTTTACCTGACATCCAAACAACATTGAATAGACATGTTAACCATGCTATCCCAAAAACGTTGAATGTGTTTAAAATCTCTGGTAGAATCTCATCCGCCCCAGCAGCTTTACCACCATGGAGCTGTTGGTCCACCATAGTGACTTTGTCAACATTGATGGGATAACCCCTCTACCGGATGTGTGCAACACTGTTGAGGAAACTGTGCTTTCCACTGCTGAAAAATTTCCACAGAAGAGGTCAGTGCCTCTCCAACCCTGTTAAATAAATTCTGGACAAGGTCATGCATTCCCCTTCTGATGTGTTGCAACAGTTTTCCAGAATAGCCTTGAGACAATCTGATAGTCTTTCTCCATGACCTCTCCAAGCTCCTGCCATGTTCTAACTTTTGTTTCCACAGCCACTTTTGAATCAGTTGTTTTAGCCTGTCAGTACTTCTTAATTGACTCAGGAGATCCAGCAGAAAGCATTTCCCTGAAGGCCATCTTAATTAGTCATACAGCTTCCCTTACCTCTGGTGTCCACCATCAGGTCCTAGGGTTGCCATTATAAGATGTCCCGACTGGCTAAGACCATAGCTTTTAGAAGCCATTTCCACAATTGAGGTCTTGAACGGGGTCCATTCAGACTCGATGTCCCCAACCTCACTTTGCTTATAGGAGTAGTTCTCTCTGAAGTAGGAGTTGAACACATCACGAATAGAAGCTTCAGACAAATATTCTCAGGACACACTAACTGCTTGTCTAGGCTTCCCCCATCTACCTGGCCTATGCCCCTCTCCTAAAATCCAAATAATTATCAAGTGCTGATCAGTTGTCTCTTCACCTAAATGTCCAAAACACATGGCCTCTGGTCTGATAACACAACTACAAAGTCTTTAATCGATCTTTGGCCCAAAGTGCTCTGGCGCATCATTTGTTATTGACAAACTATCACTAGCACAGAAATCCAGTAACAACTCCTCATTGTGGTTCAGGTCCAGCAGGGCATTCCTCCCAGTCATGCCCAATCACGTCATTTCTGACATGAGCATTGAAGTTGTCCAGTAAGACTACTAAGTCAGCGGGTGGCACACTTTCATGCACCTTACCCACCTTCTTTAAGAAGACTCTGAACAGCTATTTTGTGCATATGCACAAACAACAATCTTTATCTTTCTGTGACTTGTAGCCATATTGAGGCAAACCTTCTTGTCCACTGGAAAAAAACTGCAGTTGTACAACCCTTGTGAGTATCCTTAGACCTGCCCGAGACCTTTCACACATCAGAACTCCAGAGTAGGAGAGAGACCACCCAAATGGAGAAGTTTGTTTCCAAAACACAAGTTATGTGTGGACTTGATATCAACAATATGTAGCTGGTAAATTTTCCACCTCACACAACAGCTCAGGCTCCTTCCACCACAGAGAATTAATATTCTAAGTTCCCAAAGCCATTCTCTTTTTCCAGGGTCTAGTCCCTCTACGTCTATTCCTGACAATGTCTGCCTCTGAACTGGCACCCACCCAACCTTGACCCTTCTTCTTGCAGATGGTGAGCCCACAGGATGACTCCATATCATCATTTTGAACTGAGCCTGCCCGAGCTACAGTTAGGTCCATACATTTTTGGACAGACAACTTTTTTCTAATTTTGTTTCTGTACATTACCACAATGAATTTTAAATGAAACAACTCAGATGCAGTTGAAGTGCAGACTTTCAGCTTTAATTCAGTGGGTTGAACAAAAAGATTACATAAAAATGTGAGGCAACTAAAGTATTTTTTTTAACACAATCCCTTTATTTCAGGGGCTCAAAAGTAATTGGACAAATTAAATAACTGGTAATAAAATGTTCATTTTTAATACTTGGTTGAAAACCCTTTGCTGGCAATGACAGCCTGAAGTCTTGAACTCGTGGACATCACCAGATGCTGGGTTTCCTCGGTTTTAATGCTCTGCCAGGCCTTTACTGCAGCGGCTTTCACTTGCTGTTTGTTTGTGGGCCTTTCTGTCTGAAGTTTAGTCTTCAACAAGTGAAATGCACGCTCAGTTGGGTTAAGATCAGGTGACTGACTTGGCCATTCAAGAATTTTCCACTTCTTTGCTTTAATAAACTCCTGGGTTGCTTTGGCTGTATGTTTTGTGTCATTGTCCATCTGTATCATGAAACGCTGCCCAATCAATTTGACTGCATTTAGCTGGATTTGAGCAGAAAGTATGTCTCGAAACACCTCAGAATTAATTCGGCTGCTTCTGTCCTGTGTCACTGGCAGCCATGCACGCCCAAGCCATCACACTGCCTGACTCCACCGTGTTTTACAGATGATGTGGTATGCTTTGGATAATGAGCTGTTCCACGCCTTCTCCATACTTTTTTCTTGCCATCATTCTGCTAGCGGTTGATCTTGGTTTCATCTGTCCAAAGAATGTTTTTCCAGAACTGCGTTGGCTTTTTTAAATGTTCTTTAGCAAAGTCCAATCTAGCCTTTCTATTCTTGAGGCTTATGAGTGGCTTGCACCTTGCAGTGCACCCTCTGTATTTTACTTTCATACAGTCTTCTCTTTATGGTAGACTTGGATATCGATACGCCGACCCCCTGGAGAGTGTTGTTCACTTGGTTGGCTGTTGTGAAGGGGTTTCTCTTCACCATGGAAATGATTCTGCGATCATCCACCACTGTTGTCTTCTGTGGACGTCCAGGTCTTTTTGCGTTGCTGAGTTCACCAGTGCTTGCTTTCTTTCTCAGGATGTACCAAACTGTAGATTTTGCCACTCGTCATATTGTAACAATTTCTCGGATGGGTTTTTTCTGTTTTCACAGCTTAAGGATGGCTTCTTTCACCTGCATGGAGAGCTCCTTTGACCGCATGTTGTCTGTTCACAGCAAAATCTTCCACATGCAAGCACCACACCTCAAATCAACTCCAGGCCTTTTATCTGCTTAATTGATAAGACATAACGGTGGACTTCAACACAACTGCCCATGAAATAGCCTTTGAGTCAATTGTCCAATTACTTTTGAGCCCCTGAAATGAAGTGATTGTGTTAAAAAATACTTTAGTTGCCTCACATTTTTATGCAATCGTTTTGTTCACCCCACTGAATTAAAGCTGAAAGTCTGCACTTCAGCTGCATCTGAGTTGTTTCATTTAAAATTCATTGTGGTAATGTACAGAACCAAAATTAGAAAAAAGTTGTCTCTGTCCAAATATTTATGGACCTAACTGTATGTGGGTTACTGAACCACCAAGTGTTTGCTGGCAAATGCCACCTCCAGGCCTTGCTCCGGGTGTGGGTTCCAGTAGCCATATCCCGGGCCTGGTATACTGTTTTCAAATTTGTACTATCATGAGTGTTATTGTGAACAATTCTCAGAGCATACAAGGAGCACAAAGCTCCAGACAACCTAGTTCCCTAGGATTCGTAAAGTGCACAAGCATTTCCCCACGGCAATGTGACAGTTCAGGATGGGGCTGTAGTAATGTGACAATTGTAATTTGGAGGATTTAAAATGATCTGAATGCTGATATGCATATTTATACTTGCAGGACCACCATTCTTTGTTCCAGATGAAACAGTACAAGATTTATTTGGTATGTGTGATCTTATGTTATTATATTGCACTGTTTTGCTCTTCTAAACCACCTTTTCTATTATTTTCAATTTGTTAAATATTACTGTTGCAACTGGCTTAGTTTTCTAGCTGAGTTTTGAATGTCACACCACCAAGTAAGCAATAAAATAAACCTCAAAGATCTGGCACCACAGCAGACCAGAATTTGTATGCAAGAGTTAATTATTTTGTTTGAAAACATTTGTTTGGAGTGTGCCAGAATTAATGTAAAACTCACTTTATATAGAATATTTTATTCATTTTGAAACATATAGATTCAGAATGTTAACAAATGGCAACAAAAATACAACATCCGTGTTTTATCTTGGTAGAGTAATATATGTATTGCTCTACTGTCCCCTATTGTATTATTAATATGCAGCCTTTAGAATACCTAATCTCACAGACTTACCACTGTATATAACTTATCCCCACCTTCCCTTCTATATCTATAACCTCAGGCAATTAGATTATTAGTCATAAAAAGGGGGATGGGGGAAGGCAAACATGAATACCTCTCACCACTTGGTTTGCCTAAATTATAAATAAAGACATACAAAACATTTATCAAGTTATATGCAAAATCCTACATCACAACACTCCACCCCGATGAATGTTTTGTACAGTGTCTTTATACACAATGTCTTTAAATTGTTTCAAGAGTCTGATGCATAACTTGTGCATTGATTTGCAGTATTTGCTCTCCCAGTGTTAAAAGTTGTCCGTGACCATTTGTCCATTACATATCTTCTTTATTTCAAAGACAATCTGAAGAACTTGGAAGCGCTCCCGATGACTTGTATCTGCTCCAGCTTGCGTCAACTCTTTCTGCACTCTCCATATGTCATCAGATCTGGTGGTTCAAAATGAGACAAGTCCACACCTTCCACTAAACTAGCCCACTACAATTGAGTCTATTGTGTGAATTTTTAATCTGTACTTGTTCTCTGTCTAACTGCTAATTAGACCCCTGTCCCAAACTATCTGTTTAAGCATATGCAGCTGTACAATTAACATCAAAATTTGAAAGGTAACATGCCACAGGTGCCAGTACAACCACTTCTGCCCAAGTGACAGCACATGTGCCACTGCATAAACTGTTCACAAACCAACATTTGTGGCCCCTCTGCACACATTTGGGGTTGACTTAGTTGCCTCTTGTGCTTTCCTACCCATGGTGCAACTCTTGACTGCCATCAGCCTTTACCAGTATAGGCTGGCATCACCACCATGAGACATCAAAGCTTTGCAACTCTCATCATTCCCCGTAGGCCACCCCTAGAGTTGTTTGCTCACCATATGCATACTCATTGTGCTAAACACCTCAGGTTCAGAATTGGCCCACTGGTCCTGTGCCTGTACCACAGCCGACAATCTCAGCAGGGCTTCCATATTTTCCCAATTAGACTATACCTAAACATCGGAGCCCATATGTCTTGCAAATGTATCAGCTGCACCTGCTTTCCTGAAAAGTTCACCAATTTTCTTAGTATACATTTTCCTTAATATTATTAATTATATTAATTATCCCACTTAATTAATTAATACCCAGAATGTATACTTTATGAGCCCAAAATAATCCCCTTATTTTGGCATTCCTAACTGGTTTGTTCAGTTTCCACCCCTTGGAATAAAAATTTGCTGCAGTAATGAACAAACCTTTCCTTTTAAACTATAGCTATTGTGACTAGTCCTTATTATTGCATGACTTGTGGACTTGTTACTCACTTAAACCCCAGTAAGTGTCTTTTCTTGCTGTCTCTTCAGTTCTTCTTCATGTCTTTGTCTTTAGTCTTTCGTGTTGTCTTTTCTTCATTCTGCTATGTAGGCAGGTCTGCAAAATGGAAGGTGACAAAGCAGTTTCTGTCCATCTCATTTTCTTGGCTGTCGACCTGGTGCCAAAACTCAAACTTTGCTTCCAGGCATTCATTGGAACAGCTTGGCACTAGTGCCACGCCACTCCAATGTGCCAATGGTAACCGATCTCCTGCATGGATTTTACTCTGCTAATTGCCTTCACTATTTATTACCTGCACCAAACCAAAGTCCATAAAAACCTTACAATAGAAGTAGCACTATTGCAAAAGGCCAGAAAATTGAAACAGAAATAACTGTTTTCCATTTCCTGTCTTCCTGCACTACCCTTCTATTTTTTCATTGCCTGTGTGTCCTTTTTTTTTATTGTATGGTAACTGCTACCTGAAAGTGTGGACTGAAGCCTCTCCAGAACCCAAGTTCTAAATCCAGCATTTCTGCTAAAACTGACCTGTGTTCTTTACTAAAGACCAGCTCACTTTTCTCCATTTTATTGCATGGAGAGTCATAGGCTGTCTTTTTGAACAACTGGTCAGTCAGGTTTCGAATTACTGAACCTAAGTGTGTGTGTTTTTAATTACTGCTGAACCTAGCACAGCTGTTAGGACCTCACACCCCTGTGCATTCCTGGCTTCCTGCCTGAGCTTGTAAAACTTCCTGCTGCACCATCCCCCATCCTTTGTTCTTTGGCTTGTCCTGTTTCATTCAAACCAACTCCTAAACTGGTGCACTTTCTTTCCAACTCAGCCATTCTTGCACTAGCACATTCAGACCTTTCACACACAAGCACTTGAATTCCTTTCATTTCCATTGTTCTTTGTTTTAATTCCACACTTTCTTTACTCAGTATCAATATGCCAATATCCAGTTCATGCCCTCTAGTCAACAATTGCCATTCACACTCACCAGCTCCTCTGCCTTCTATCTGATCTCTTTGTCCTAAATCAAATTTCAGTGCAGCACTGGTTACCTTTCCTAACAGTGGTGAAATACCTATCAGTGTAGCATGCTCTTTAAATACTGGACAGACCTCAGAATTACTGGAGATTGTGGTGCAGTGGAGAATAAAGGAAGAAAACACCCTTGCTGTTTTCCTTCCTTTCATCTCTCTCCTTTTCCTCACACTCACATTCCCACTCTTTATCTGAGCACTCATCTGTCTCATGTAAGTCACCCACCCATGTTTTAGGGTTCCAGTCCGATCTGGTTACTGTTGCCCTAACTTTCACCATGGGTGGTTTCTCTCTTTTTCCACTTCTTTCACTGCTTTCTACTTTAGCAGTGGGTGTTCTACATGCTAACACTTCACAATTATCACACCAACTGTTACATCTTTCAAAACTCTCACTCAACATTCCATAACTTTCACTTTCATTCACTTTGCTATTTTCTTCCTTATCATGATCTTCCTTATTACCAATAATACAAGCTAGTAAACCTCTTATAACAGCAGCTGTCTTCTTTAAACCTGATCTCTGTTTTCTTGCTTTTAATCCTTCCAGCCCCTTCCATTTTGTGGCACACTCAGCTCAGCTTCTGCTTTCTCTACCTGAACTACAGGTTTCCTAGCTTTAGCCTGCTTCCTCTGCCACTCCACTGGAAGATGGCTGACTTTAAAATGAACTTAGGCATTTCTAAGTCTACAATTTCTCTAATACAATTTGCCAAATTCGTTATGGGTTGGCCTACTTTTGCCCCTGTAAGCAAACATACACATACATACACAAAGATTCTAAACGAATAAGTACCGTATGAATGACGAATGCATGTCCCATCACTCCCTAGCACTTTAACCACTTAAATGCCGTATGAATGACGCATGCATCTTTCACCACTCCCTAGCACTTTAATTAGGGACTCACTACCACCAGTACTAACAAACATGCGGGTGTCCTTGTGACACACATGAAGTCTCTACACTTTGTTGGTTATATTCCATTCAGCAACCAAACAATGTTTTACTTCCACCGCATTTGTACACTGGGTGCCCTAAAATTCACATACATAAACAAACACATACATCAAAACAGTATTTGCAAACAGGGTGCAAAACTTGGTTACCCCAAAATCCTGCCGACTACGCCAATTGTTTTATCTTGGTAGAGTAATATATGTATTGCTCTACTGTCCCCTATTGTATTATTAATATGCAGCCTTAGAATACCTAATCTCACAGACTTACCACTGTATATAACTTATCCCCACCTTCCCTTCTATATCTATAACCTCAGGCAATTAGATGTAGTAAAAAGACAAGCAGGAGTTAAGTTACACATAAAATAATGTATTACTGATAATATTCATAAATAATAACAAAATGCAAAGTACATTTGAATATTGGCAACCATACAACCTGATAAAATGGTGATGTGTAATTCAGGTGGCACACAGACTTGCAGTTACTTAAAATGTCTCTAGTTAAGGCATCGTTGGTGCTCAGCTTTCAGCCACATGTCTGTTCAATATGGCTGCTGAGCTGTGCTCTTCATTGTGTTGTCTTCATCATCACAGGTTAGCAAGAGAGATGCTTCTTCATCATATGTGAGTCAGTCAGAGAGAGAGAATGTGGTTGAGCAAGTACATTTATAGATGTTCTCTCCAATTCCTAGAACCAATAGGACATCATGGTACTTAAAGGCCTCTGAGACAAGCCAATTCCAAACAGCCATATCTCAGACCAATGAGAGAAATAGTACATTTAACACCTCAACCCCCCCCCAAGACCATATGTTAAGCTAACCTGGCTTTGTGTGGGAGATCAAACTGGTTTGATCAAAAATCCTGTCATAAAATTACAAAGAGACAGTCATAAAAAGGGGGATGGGGGAAGGCAAACATGAATACCTCTCACCACTTGGTTTGCCTAGATTATAAATAAAGACATACAAAACATTTATCAAGTTATATGCAAAATCCTACATCACAACAATCCGTTAAAAAGCTGAATATGAAATACAGTACTCATATATAGTATTCACTCCTGTGGAAATATTCGCATTTTATTGTAATACAACATTTACATTTATTTGCTTGGCAGATGCTTTTATCCAAAATGACTTACAAAAGAGGTAAATGTAATTGAGTAACATTAGACCAGGTCCTGTTTGTTCAGCAAGTGTAGTAGACCGGGTAACAAAAGTTGATTGCCACACAGGAAAGGATGTAATCTCTATATATAAAAAATCGAGAAAACTACTTAACGGATTTAAATCGGGTTTTTCTATAATTTGCTTGAACATTCTGGTTGATTTTGTGACTTCTCTCATTGCGCTAAATATCGCTTGAAGTATTGATTTATTTACGCAAATCCAAGAGAGACACAGCAGGCCGAGGGGAGGGGGGCGGAGCACTCCTCACTCACGCCTTTGCCTCGGGGCGTGTACCTTACCTCCAATTAGCTAGTGAACGAGAGAACTACTTAACAGGTTTTTCTATAATTTGCTTGAACATTCTGGTTGATTTTGTGACTTCTGCCATCTCACTGAGTCGTTGTTCCCTTGCAGGAGCGATATATTCCTTCTAATTCAAGACAGAGGCTGCAGGCCGAGGGTAGGGGGAAGCGTGACGTCAGGAGTGGGGAGCCAGGCAGGGCCCGCCTCACTGTCCTGTGTCAGTATTACGCAGGCGGAGCCTCTGGGGACAACTAGTAACTAATAAATTTACAATCACAGATTAACAATTGATAAAAACATTAAATTTAATATTACATCAAATCAACCAACAATATGAAAAATTGCTCAATTAATTAGACAGCTGTTCACAGGACAGATGGGTACAACATCATAGTAGATTTAATTTGAATATTTTGACACTGATAAACAGAAAAAGACTCTTTAATGTCAAAGTGAAAACAGATCTCTGCAATATGAGCTAAACTGATTACAAATAAAAAACAGAAAACTATTGATGGCATAAGTATTCACCCCATTTAATAAGGACACGCCTAAATCATCACTGGTGCAGCTCATTGGTTTTAGAAGTCAATGGTGATCACCTGTCAGGGGTTTCAATTGATTGTAGTATAAATGCACCTGTGTGTGGAAGGTCCAGCTTGTAGTCAGTCTAGATGATGATTTAACCTCCACAAAGAAGGCAAAAGAACACTTCAAGCAACGCCATGAAAAGGCAACTGAAAAGGATGTCGACAAATAATATGCATGTCACTGAATATCCCTTGGAGTCCAGTTGAACGAATCATTAAGAAATGTAAGGAGTATGGCACATGTGTCAGTCGGTCTAGAGCAGGCCATCCACAAAACTGAGTGACCTGCACAAAGACAAGTGAGGGAGACCTGTAAGAACTCTGAAAGAGTTACAGACAACAGTGACTGTGACTGGAGAGAGTGGGCAGAAAACAACTGTTGCTTTGAGTGCCTTGCAAGTTTATGGGAGAGTTGCAAAGAGAAACCACTGGTAATAAAAAAAACAGAACATGATACGGTATCTTGGATAGAGTTTACCAGGAGACCCATGGGAGACTTTGAAGCCAACTGGAAGAAGAGTCTTAATTTTCTTAATGAGAAAATTTAAAGCTTTTTGCTCATCACACTAAACCCCATGTTTGAACACTGCACATTATCAGCAGCACAGGATTCCTACCGTGAAACATGGTGGTGGCACCATCATGCTGTGGGAATGCTCTCTATAGCAGGCCTTGGAAGGCTTGTGAGGGTAAGATGAATACAGTGAAATACAGAGAAATGCTGGAAGAAAAGCAGATGCAGTCTGCAAGAAACCTACACCTTCAACAAAACAATGACCCCAAGCAAAAAGCTAAAGCTACAAAGGAATGACTTTAAAAAGACAATGTTAATGTCCTGAAGTGACTAAGTCAGAGTTCCGATCTGCAACCAGTTAGGAATGTATGGCTGGACTTGATGAAGACTGTTTACTGTTGACCACCATAACACCTGGCAGAGCTTGAGCAGTTTTAAAAAGAAGAATGGGGAAAATGGCAGAGGGCAAATGTGCAAAACTGACAGAGAGAGAGAGCTGTGCATACAAACTTAAGGCTGTCATGGCAGCCAAAAGTGGAGCTACTACATTCTGACTTGAAGGGGGTAAATAATCCTGTGATAAATGATTCTGTTTTATATTTGTAATTCATTTAGGCCACTTGACTTTGACAATAAAAAGTCTTTTTCTTTTGCTTAATACAATAATAATAATACATTTTTATTTATATAGCACCTTTCCCATGCTCAATGTGCATATATCAATAAAAGAAACTAAATCCACTGCGATTCAATGTTGTATAATAATAAAATATATAAAAATGTCCAAAGGGGTGAACACTTTTTTTAGGCACTCGTATTCACCCATTTGTTTGGGAATGTTCTGGCAGAGCACACCACAATTAAGTAAGTGCTCACTTTACATAGAACCATCCATTCAATTTGAAATAAATAGCATCAGAGTATTAATAAAGTGCCAGCAAAAGACATCAGTTGCCAAGAAACAAATGAGGGAATTTAGGAGACCTTTACTAGAATGTCAGTTGGTAAGTACAAAAAGTTCTTAGGTTAATTAGAGTTGCAGTTTGCAAAAATGCATCATCTTCCATTTTGAAAAAAGAGGCTGGCAGCACAAACTCTGGAGAAGCTTAAGGGAGTAGTGAAAACAGAATTGTGAGACAACAGCAGTGGATCATTCTTGGCTTGGCCGGCTGTCTGAAGCAGTTTCTAGAACATACCATTTTATTTGGGAGCTAACAGAGACAATAAATAAAGGCGAGAACATACAAGAAAACTGTACTTTTTTTGTTTTCATATTTTCTTAAAGGGTATAGACTGCAACCCATCAGTAAATAAGACTATCCGTACAGCTGAAGTGTTTTTTGTTGTAAATGGGAGTCACTGACATGAAAAATTGGGTGTAAGCCCTCCTAAAAGATTGACAAAGAAGGTCAGAGCCTTCCCTGGTCTGCCTAGAAATGACCTTACTCCAGGCAGACTGTGGCCTACACAGGCCCAAAAATGGGGAATGGGCATTAAAAATTCAAAAATGCCATACGATAGAGAAGCTTGATGAGACAAGTCTCACAAACAATTTTTATACATCAAGTTTGAATTATAATGAAAAAAGCGCAAAAAATAGTCAAAGCAAAATAAGGCAAGTAGGTTTTGCGTATAAAGTGGAACCATCCCAATACATTATCCAGTAATCGGTAATCTCTAAAACGGAGAAGAAAGAATATCAGTTAACCAGAATAATTTAAAGAAAGCAATGCTTACAATAATCTCCAAATAACACTTGATAACAACCCAGTAGAAGCTGTCTCATCCACCAGAATGAAAAGGTGGAGGGTGGTCCCTCATGTGTGAAGCCATGGTTGCCCTGCCACAGAACACAAAGTACATACAGTATATAAACTTAATAAATACAGTAGGTAAATACTAAATGGACATTGCAGCTGCCTGATTGTGCCCTGCAATTTGGCTAAAATCCTGTCCAGGATTAGTTTTGCTTGTGCCCAGTGCTACCAAGCCCTCATTACGAAGAACTGGATAAAGTGAGTAGAAAAATATGCATTCATGGATGTTTTAATACCTGAGTTATGAAACAGAGTGGATTTGAAAGGTAAATTAAGACAAGTCATGTCAGGTTTTTTTTGTTTTTATTTCACCTTTTGTATCTTAACAATGTTTAAATTAAAAGCAAATCGAGCATACAGTCATATGAAATAGTTTGGGAATCCCTCTCAGCCTTCATAATAATTGACTCACCTTTCAACAAAAAAGATAACAGTGGTATGTCTTTCATTTCCTAGGAACATCTGAGTGCTGGGGTGTTTTCCAAATAAAGATTTTTAGTGACGCAGTATTTAGTTGGATGAAATTAAATCAAATGTGAAAAACTGGCTGTGCAAAAATGTGGGTCCCCTTGTAATTTTGCTGATTTGAATGCCTTTCACTGCTCAATACTGATTACTTGTAACACCAAATTGGTTAGATTAGCTTGTTAAGCCTTGAACTTAATAGACAGGTGTGTCAAATCATGAGAAAATGTATTTAAGGTGGTCAATTGCAAGTTGTGCTTCCCTTTGACTCTCCTCTAAAGAGTGACAGCATGGGATCCTCAAAGCAACTCTCAAAAGATCTGAAAACAAAGATTGTTCAGTCTACAACAAGCTATCTCAGAGGTTTAAACTGTCAGTTTCAACTGTAAGGAATCTAATCAGGAAATGGAAGGCCACATTCACAGTTGCTGTTAAACTCAGATCTGACAGGCCAAGAAAAATACAGGAGCAGCGTATGCGCAGGATTATGAGAATGGTTACAGACAACCCACAGATCACCTCCAAAGACCTGCAAGAACATCTCGCTGCAGATGGTGTAACTACATCGTTCTACAATTCAGCGCAATTTGCACAAAGAACATCTGTATGGCAGGGTGATGAGAAAGAAGCCCTTTCTGCACTCACGCCACAAACAGAGTCGCTTGTTGTATTAAATGCTCATTTAGACAAGCCAGATTCATTTTGGAACAAAGTGCTTTGGACTGATGAGACAAAAATGGAGTTATTTGGTCGTAACAAAAAGCGCTTTGCATGGCGGAAAAAGAACACAGCATTCCAAGGAAAACACCTGCTACCTCCTGTCAAATTTGGTGGAGGTTCCATCATGCTGTGGGGCTGTGTGGCTAGTTCAGGGACTGGGGCCCTTGTTAAAGTCGAGGGTCAGATGAATTCAACCCAAAATCAACAAATTCTTCAGGATAATGTTCAAGCATCAGTCACAAAGTTGAAGTTACGAAGGGGCTTGATATTCCAACAAGACAATGACCCAAAACACAGTTCGAATGTTCTGGAATGTCCGTCATAGTCCCCTGACTTGAATATCTATGGGATGATTTGAAGCAGGCTGTCCATGCTCGTCAGCCATCAAATTGAAATGAACTGGAGAGATTTTGTATGGAAGAATGGTCAGAAATACCTCCATCCAGAATCCAGACACACATCAAAGGCTATAGGAGGCATCTACAGGCTGTTATATTTGCAAAAGGAGGCTCAACTAAGTATTGATGTAATATCTTTGTTGGGATGCCCAAATTTATACACCTGTCTAATTTTGTTATGATGCATATTGCATATTTTCTGTTAATCCAATAAACCTATAATGTCACTGCTGAAATACTACTGTTTCCATAAGGCATGTCATATATTAAAAGGAAGTTGCTACTTTGAAAGCTCAGCCAATAATAAACAAAAATCCAAAGAATTAAGAGAGATTCCCAAACTTTTTCACATGACTGTATTTATAAAAAATAAAAATTGGGAGTGGTCTCACAAGTCTCTCGTATACTCAGATATGGGGATGGATATTTGAGGAGTAAACTGCAAGACAATGATTATATTCTTATGCCGTATTATGTACATTAAAGAACCATCAACAACAAATTAAAAGAATAATATATTAAACAATTGTAAAAGCAAAGTTAAATAAATTGGATTCTGCAGCTGCATGAATAAAAAAGTACCACTTCTGGTTACTGGAAATAGCCCAAACGTTGACAGAAATCTTCATTTTGTACCTAATACTTGTATACAAAATTTGGTTGACCTAACTGAAAGCGTACTTGAGTTATCGTGTTTACATACATACACACACACACCAACTTACTTCCAAAAATGGTCTTTTTGGACTCAGCGAGGTCTAAAACATCAAGACTTATCAAAATCTTGAAATCAAATTTTTGGATGATTACAGTACTTTCCCTACGAGAAAGTAAATCGGACTGAGGGAGATCTAAAACGTTGAGATTCATCAAAATCACGAGGTTGAATTTTTGGACAATTGCAGTACTTTCCCTACGAGAAAGTAAATCGGACTGAGGGAGCTCTAAAACATTGCGGTTTATCAAAATCTCGAGGTTCAATTTTTGGACGATTACAATTCTTTCCCTATACTTCGTATACAAGAAGGTAAAAATGAATACAAAATCTTTTAATACCGTTTCTTAGGTGTGCATACAGTTCCACCATTAAATTTGCTTGTACAAGTAAAAAGCAACACATCAGTAAAAATGAGGTTTAAAACAGACACTGGTACAGTACATGGTTAAAAAAGATTTTCCTATTAATAATCCCAACTAAAATCATCTTTTTTGCTGAAATCTCAAGATTGCTGTGTAAGTAGAAGGTTATTTGCTGTGAACTTCTAGAGTACGTCATTTGGATTTAGTGGACATTTGAAATGAACTGGTGCTTTCTCCAGGAATGTTTCCTGCCTTGTTCAACACTGCAGCTAGGATAGGCTCTGGAACTGCATGGTGCTGAATTAGATTAAGTGTGTTTCAGAATGTTATGTCTTCAGGAAAGGGACAAAGGAATGACTCAGAAGTATTCCTACTTCAAGTTATAATCCTACCAGCATCTTTCTGGCATACAACAAAAGTTGCAGCAGGGCAGAAGACTAAGTAGCACTTTTCCCTAACTGTACTTGACCTCTGTGTTTGTTCAGGGTGAAGGTTGGCATTTTTCCCCGAATGTCAATACCGGTTTCCTCCCAGATATCCATTGCCATCTAAAGGCCATGTCACATCACATAACTTTTGTAGCGATTTTCAGTTGCAGACTTTATTTACATAATCCAACCTGCCTGAGAGTCACTCCGACAAAATCAAACATTTCCTTTAATAGTTCATGAGATCTCTAAAATACACTTGTATTTGGTTATATGGGTAAAGTAACAAATGTGACATGTTAGCCCTTTTGGTCGAATGGACAACATTCCAGTGTTATCCCCTATGAGTTATAATTTTTTAATCCACTGAAATGTATGACAAAAATTTAGTCCACTGAAATGGATTAAATACTTACAATAATCAGAACCACCTTAATCGGATCCTAATATGTGTTTTTTTTTTTTATTTTTTAGGTGAAATGTGTTCCATTCAGCTGTTGGATAGTGTTGATGCTCTATCTGAAAAGCAAAATAACTGGGGTATTGATTCTTTAACCGAAAAGGTGCATCTGCTGACCTTAAAGAAAAGCTCTTCATAATCAGGCTATGTGTTATATATACAACTAGCAAAATACCCGCGCTTCGCAGCGGTGAATTACTGCATTCAAATTTTTATTAAGAAGAAAATTAAACTTTTTTAAACTGTGGGACAATATGCCAATAATTATTTGTTAAGGATCTCTTTGTATACCATGTTGTCAGTTCGGCCCTCCGGTTGTAACATGACCAAGCTGTGCGCTGAGCATACTGTTGAGCATGTAACGTACAGTTGGCCATGTGAACAGTAATCTTGTTTCAAATCTCACAGCTTGGATTGCTGCTGTCATAATCGGTTTGAGTTTCATGGTTTGTTTCAATTACGAAAGTATTTGCAGGATTTGTTGTGTTGAAGTGACATTTGGCATCTGTCAAGCGTTGTAAGAACACAACCAGTTTCATCGATAAAATCACATCCAGCTTTTGAGAGTTTAAACATTCATAAACATCAAAGTGTCCACAACTGAAATCGTCACCTGTGAATCTAAGATGTTTAAGAGGCATTAGCAGTTGTCGAAAGGTGTAAAATATTTGGCCATTTCGGTACACTTGAAAGCGACAACCGAACAATTCAGCGGCAGCCATCAACTCACATGCAGAACCATAGGTGAAGGGCTTAAGCATTTCACTCTTCTAGTGCTCCTGTGTAGTCTAATTATCTCCTGTACCGTCATCAGTCCACACCTTGAACCTGTCCCAGTCATTCAATACATAAGACACAATGTTCCTCCAGATATCAAGAGTGAGCCTGATATGGCCGTGCAATATGTAACAAAGAGAATGGAAAAGGTAGGTGGTATCTCCGGGCATGGAAACCACTCGGTAAGTAACAGTTCTTTGATCAATAAAATTTCTTGAAGATGGGCCCATAAGTAACAAAGACTGTTGAAAAGTTCAATATGGAGGCCGACAATGGCGTCATACCACCGAAATAAGTACGTACATCGGTTTTGGCTAGCGCCTGGAAGCCACCTACCAAATTTCGTGAAGATGGGGTCAGCCTTCTACCTACACGGGAAGTTTGAAAATTGGTGACGTTGGAAAATTCAATATGGCGACCGACAATGGCGTCATACCACCAAAATAAGTATCGTACATCGGTTTTGGTTAGCGCAGGGAAGCCGCCTACCAAATTTCGTGAAGATGGGGCCATAAATAAGAAAGTTCAACATGGCGGACGTTGTCGACCGTTATGACCGTTACGTGTAGAATTTCGAAATGAAACCTGACAACTTTTGTAAGTAAGCTGTAAGGAATGAGCCTGCCAAATTTCAGCCTTCTACCTACACGGGAAGTTGGAGAATTAGTGATGAGTGAGTCAGTGAGGGCTTTGCCTTTTATTAGTATAGATTTCATTTAAAAAAAATCCCCTCCTTTTAAGTATAAAGTGTTTTCAGAAAGTATTCAGCCCCTTCACCTTCTGCACACCTTATTCTGTAAATGTAATTTTAAATGGATAAATTTGCCACTTTTGCCTATTAATCTACACTCACAAACCCATGATGACAAAGTGAAAACACATTTTCAGAAATGTTTGCAAATAATACAAAATCTAAAACTGAAATCTCTCATTCATATAAGTATTCAGACCCTTTGCCATGGCAACAGATTGTTGTCTGGTACAACAACAACATTTATTTGTACAGCACATTTTCATACAAATGTTGTAACTCAACGTGCTTTACAAGATGAATAAAGAAAAAATGTAAAAATTAGGCAATACTAATTAACAAAGAATAAAGTAAGGACAGATGGTCAGGAGGACAGAAAAAAACAAAAAACGCCAGAGGGCTGGAGAAAAAAAAAAAAAAATCTGCAGGGGTTCCAAGGCCACGAGACCACCCAGCCCCCACTGGGCATGCTACCTAACATAAATGATCTCAATCAGTCCTCATGGTTTACAGGCTTTATGTGAAAGAATTTGATGATGATTGCCATGTGGACATCTAGTCTTCAGTCTATCAGTGTAGGGACAGCATGGTGCTCTGATCAGGTGGTGGTGGGCATGGAAAAAAGGTACTTCCTGTTTGCTTTATTTGTCTTTCAGATCTAAAACTTGATTGGAGTCCACCTGTGGCAAATTGAATTGACTGGGCATCAGTTAGATGTCCTGTCACACAAATGTGTGTGTAAGGTCTCATTATTCACACAGCATGCCAGGATAAAAACCAAGCCATGAAATCCACGGTACTCTCTGAAGACCTCCACAATAAAATTATGGTGAGGCATAGAACTGGGCAGGGATATAAAACTATTTCTAAAACTTTGAGTATTCCCCAGAGCACAGTGGGCTCAAAAACTGTGAACTGGAAAAAGTCTGGAACCACCAGGGCTTTTCCAAGAATAGGGCATTTTGCCAAACTTTGTAACTGGGCAGGAAGAGCTTTTTCTAGAATGCTCGCGCTAACAGAGCTTCAGAGGTACTCTGATGAAATATAAGAGCCTATCAAAAGGGCAAACATTACAGCAGTACTCTATCAGTTATATGTGTGTGTGGTACACACTCTTAAGCACAAGACATTTGGCAGTTTAAAGGATTCTCTTGGAAATGATTCTCTGGTCTGATAAGACACAAGTTGAACTCTTTAGGCAGACCTCCAAGATTTATGTCTGATGAAGACTAGACACTGCTCTTCACCTGCCTAATGCCATCCCTGTGGTGAAGCATGGTGGTGGCAGCATCATGCTATGGATATGCTTCTTAGCAACAGGTACATGGAGACCAGTCAGAATGGAGGGAAGGAGAAGTCTTCATAGAAGACCCGCTCCAGAGCATGTGCAGCCTAAGACTGGGGCGACAGTTCACCTTTCAGCATGGCAATGACCCAAACCATACAGCCAAGACAATGGTGGAGTGGCTTCCGGTGTTTAGCCAATTTGACAGTCTTAGCAGTCAATTAATCAAATTGTTTGACATCACAATTTTGTTTATTACATATTTTTGTAACAGTGAATCATATTCAAATATAGCAGTAAAATAGAATGTAATTATACATGTTAGTAGTATACATAAAATGTTTTGGAATACCATTTTACAACATCAGGTGGCTAAAATTACTTTTATAGACAGCAGATTCCTACTCTCTAGTGAGAAAAAGATTCCACTGCTATTTTTAATTGGAAGTTTGGATACAAGTTTTAAAATTTTGTTCAAAGAATGGAGGTTTAAAATCTGTGCTGAAGTCTCAAATTAAAATTATTGAGTGTCAGAGAACCATTAAATCGTTATAATCTTTAGATGATGCTGCTATGAGGATGTTTTTAATGTAATGGAAATGATGAATAAATGTTTAGTCATGATAGCATGAAGTGTCACTGAACAGCATTTCAACATAAATTCAGTTGCGTTTATTTTTTCACTTTTCTGGACTTGATTATCATGTCACTTACCTTGTTCAATTTCAAGAAGTGGGAGAAGTGAGCTGCTGTGATGGAGGTTCACACAAGATGCTGTGCTGCCATAGGGGTGAACGCAGGAGGGGAGAAGACAGACCTGAGACTCTTAAGTGTATAGCAAGACCTACCACTGCTTTCTTAGTATAGTAAGGGTTGGTACTTAACTTGTACAGTGATGAATAAATAAGAATATTACTACTATCATATTGAATGAATAAAGAATTTTTTTAACAAGCTTCACAAATAAATACACATCTCATACAATACAGTAATCCCTCGCTATATCGCGCTTTGACTTTCGCAGTTTCGCTCTATCGCGGATTTTATATGAAAGCATAACTAAATATATAACGCGGATTTTTCGCTGCTTCGCGGGTTCTGCGGACAATGTGTCTTTTTACTTCCTGTACATGCTTCCTCAGTTGGTTTGCCCAGTTGATTTCATACAAGGGATGCTATTGACGGATGACTGAGAAGCTAACCAATCAGAGCACGCAGTTAAGTTCCTGTGTGCTGAATGCAGTGTTAACCAGGAAGTCTCGTGTCGCTCATTCAGCATCAACGTGTTTCGCTGTGTAAAGAGTTGTGCTCTTTTGTGTTTATCTTTGTGCGTAGTCAAACCCTTCATTATGGCTCCAAAACGATCTGCTACTGCTTCAGTGGCCGTGCCCAAGCGCAAATGGAAGATGTTAACGATTGCCGAAAAGGTAAACGTTTTGGATTTGTTGAAGGCTACAATTCTTTTTATTTAAAAAGTAGGAAAGGAATATAAGATCTACGGCCGCAGTGTCCTTTTAACCAGGGTGCAAAACAAGTTGTAAGTGGATGTAATAAGGCAGTAGTCTGAATGGAATCTGCTTTAGGGATTTGGATTGAAGGCTGCCGGAAGAAGAACAACGGCAGTGCTACACAATCGCCTGAAGTGGCTCCTTTAGAAGAGCTGTAACGCTCTCCTTTGTTGTGCAGTAAAATTAAACTCATTGTTATCGGACAAGTCATCGTGTCATTGTTGGTGAGTAACCATAATTAATTTTCTACTTACAGTACTTAGTACATATACGTACGTTTAGTGTCACTGTACACACATTTACTGTATACTATTTTTCTTGCATTGTACGTATTTATTGCTGGTGGCCTGTCTATCGTAATGGCTGTAACATATGTGATATCCGAGACACTCGATATCTTTAAAATAATATTTAGGTTTTACTGTATATAAACAGTGTGCTTATATACATAATTTCAATGAATCTTACCTAATATCTAAGAGAATACAAAGGGATTATGCTGTATAACTCATGGGAATATTTATAAACAGTGTGGGAGAGTTTATAAGGGCTTAAAATATATAAAAATAACCATAGAAACATATGGTTTCTACTTCGCGGATTTTCACCTATCGCGGGGGGGTCTGGAACACAACCCCCGCGATCGAGGAGGGATTACTGTACATTCTTTATATGGTAACACATGGCCATCCAAACCCACCAACATCTGACCCTGCCCCGTCCCTTGTCCTGCAGCAAGGTGCATTTCCTTCAGTGCACACAACTGCAGGTGTTTCACTCTTCTGCCATCAGGAGCAGCTGTCAAATGAGTAAAAGAAAAAAAATATATAAAAAATGTACAAGTTGAAGTAACTACTCACAAGGTAAAACTGAAACAGTAAACTTATAGTTAAAGTCGCATAGAACGTTTCTTTGTTTTAAGACAGAAAAGTTCACAAATTTGCCAATGATTCAGCGAGAAACATTGAAATTTGAAAAATGTGCACACCATGCTGTATTCATGACAAATTTCCTTAAAGAATAATTGCACCAAATTTCAACAGAATTGGTCAACTGGGAGCTGATTTGTTTTATGCGAACAGACAAGCAGACATAGCTATTGCAGTAGGTGTTTTTCCTTTTTTTTTTTTTGCATTATATGCGTGCAAACACACCTAAAAAAGATTAATTTATAGTCTCCAAGTTTGAACAGATGAAACTGCTGCAGGAAAACATCACTTTTGATAAAGAGCTTCCAGAGCTGTGAAAGACGGTTTGAGTAAAAGAAAAAGTAACAACATTCCTTGTTTCTGGTTGTTTGGGTCATTTTTCTTTGTTTTTGATTAACTGTGATTATTGGAGTGTTTTGGAAATTCATCAGAGATGCAGCAGCGTCTTGGAACTTTGCAAAGAGCTTAGCTGACTACCATGGTTTATCATAGTGGATTGAGTATTCAGACATGCTGAAAAATGCTGAAGTAGTATAGAACCATTTGGGCCATTTCATGTTGGTGAAACCAGAATTTTGTGGCCTACCATTAGGCCATTTATATTCATTTAAAAATTAACGAGATATACTGATAGTAGTTATAAGGTATTGTTTCATTTGCACTTTTCATTTAAACAAACTGTTTAAATGTCCCGTAATCACCAGGGTGGACCACTGAGCCCCAAACTCAAAACATAGTAATGCCCAACACACTTTTAGGTTTTAATAAAAGATATTTATTTCAACACAGCACCTCTCCAACAATCATCCTTCCAAAGATTCACCACAATACTCAATACCAAACAAATTCCTCCTCCTGTTGGGTGTTGTCTGCTGCCTCCCAACTCTGACTCAATGATGTGAGGCAGCGAGTTCCCCTTTTTTTTTTTTTAATTTTATTGATTTTACTAGGGGGTTTGCCCCCTGCTCACTTCGCTTGCAAACCCTCTGGCCTGCCCTACACACCAGCCACTTCACATCTCTGCCACTCGCATTGTGAAGAGGGGGGCTGAACGAACCCCAAGGAGACGCATTTGCTCCTCTGAAACCCCCTCTTAAACGGTGATTTTAACTTTTTTTTTTAACCTCCTCTGTGCTCGATCACCTGCTGGCTTGCTGCCGTGCCATGTGATCTGCATATTGTGCGGCGCTTCGAACATTTAAAAGCATGTACAGCAGCTGTCCTACTCTTTGTCTTTTATTTCCGGCCCTGGGCATGATTAAGTCTCTTGGCACAAAGTCTCGTCTCGCGGGACGTGAGTTCTTAATTTTTTTAGTTTATAATTTAAAAACGGAATAAGAATCTGAAAATCTAACATCACATTGAAGTTTGATAAACTCTGAAAAGAATGATACCAAACATATATATGTAGGTTTTAATGTAAGCCTGATTTAAAGCATGACAAAAAACATGACATAAAAAGTCACATAAAATAGTTGAACATTTAAGCTTACGATTTAATATATATAGAGAAGATTAAAATCAAATAACATTCCATAAAAGCAAGTCAAGTTTAACAAAACTAGGTTCCCCTTTAAATCGGACCCAGGACTGCTTCTGGTGCTATGCCATGTCTCCCTGGAAGCACTTCCAGGCCATATAGAACAGTGTTTCCCAACCTCGGTCCTGGGGGCCCACTGTAGCTGCAGATTTTTTTAATTGTACTCCTGGGCTAATTAAGTGATGTGTTATCTCCCAAGTTCTGTGTTTTGGGAACAGTATAGAAAATCGAAAAATGAGTTTGTTAAAAAAAAATTATACATATATATATTAAAATGTACCAAGCAGTTATATTAGAATGATGTATATTTTTTCTAACAATATTTTCATCTTGATTTTCTAGGTGTTCTAATTGTTTAATTAATCCATCCATCCATTATCCAACCCGCCATATCCTAACTACAGGGTCACGGGGGTCTGCTGGAGCCAATCCCAGCCAACATCGGGCGCAAGCCCACCACAGGGCACACACCCACACACCAAGCACACACTAGGGAAAATCATCGATCGCCAATGCACCTAATCTGCATGTCTTTGGACTATGGGAGGAAACCCACACGGACACAGGGAGAACATTGTTAACATTGCCTCGGGTACCGACAGGCAGACACACTCAAGTTACCCAAGACACGTTTATTTTTCTTCTCTTTACAAAAGCCCATGCTCACCAGCCCCAACACCCCACAGTCCAGGCCAACACAATGCCTTCTCTTTCTTTGTTTCTTCAGACCACCTCCTGCCTTCTCCAGACCTTGTCCTATCTTCCACCCGACTCTTGTCTCTTCTGCAGGGAGGCGGCCTCTTTAAATAGCACCCGGATGTGCTCCAGGTCGTGCTTCCCGGCCGTCTCCCACCGACACACCCCAGTGTGGCGGAAGTGCCGGCTGTCTGCCCGAAAGCACTCCGGGTGTCCCTGTTTTCTCTTCCCCCCAGCACTTCCGGGTGTGGCAGAAGTACTGAGGTCCAGGGTCTTCCTGGTATTGGGGTCCTCTTGGCGGTAACCCGGGGCCCTACAGCTCTTTACCCATGCCCCTCGAGGTCTGGAGGAGGTACCAGCCCTCCTCCGGTCTTCTTGGGCATCCCGGCTGGGTACCACCTCCATCCGGGTGTGACAACATGCAAACTCCACGCAGGGAGGACCCGGGTCTCCTTACTGCAAGGCAGCAGCGCTACCACTGCGCCACCGTGCCGCCCTTAATTAATCCATTATTTACTAATTAGTGGGTCTGATGCTAAAGTAGTTGCAGCCTTTGATTATTCAGTGTCGTTTGCCAGCGTGTCTCATTTTTCATTGTCATTAATAAGATACGACGAAGGGGAAAAACTGCACAGAGAAAGGGCAAAATATAATGAAATCAACAAAAGAGAGTTGAGCATTTAAATCTCTAGCAAAAGCAAAAATATTTCTAAATGTCTTATAAATGTAAAAAAATCATGCTGCTGTGCTTTTCTGAATGTAGAATGAAAGAAAAATAATACCAGCTAATTAAATGAGATGAGTGTTATCAGGTGTTGTCACTGATTAGGAATCTGGTTGGAATAAAAACCAGAAGCCACAGTGTGCCCCCAGGACCGAGGCTGGGAAACACTAATATAGAAAGTAGGAAGGTCCTCCCTAGACAGCACCCTCTAGTGGGGACCCAGGAACCCCCAGGGACTCCAGCTGCTAAGCCGCCACACGAGGACCACTGCCACCTTGTGTATGGGGAATGAAACTACTCCTGAATGTCAGCTTCCACTGGTCCATCCACTGCAGGTAATCGTCGACTTACGACCTCAGCATCTTATGACCTTACAACCGCAACCGTGTCTCTGTTTATGACCTGCAGCAGTATCGACTACACTCAGTTACATGTGTCTTACATGTACCTGGCCATTGAACCTTACTCTTATTCGATGTTAATGTTGATTTATTTTGTTTGATAATTGTGTCTTTCATTTTTCTATTCTTTAATATGTAAAGCACTTTGAGCTACTGTTTGTATGAAAATGTGCTATATAAATAAATGTTGTTGTTGTTGTTGTAGAAAAAATGGCAATTGATCTTGAATGAAGGTGATCAAGCAGTATGAGTGGTCCTTGTCTCTTGGGCTACTCTTCTGACTCTCCTTCTCACTCCCTGGTCAAAAAGCATGCGAGGAGGTCCTGTGTGTGTTCAGTTGGTGGTGGTGTGATGTTCCTTCCACTTGTGGATATTGGCCCCAATGGTGCTTACTGGAAGATTCAGAAGTTTTGAAATATGCCTGTAACCAGATCCATTGACAAGGTTTGCAACAATCAGGTTGCGAAGGTCATGGGAGAGCTCTTTGCTTTTACTCATCCTGAGATGTTTCTAATGTGACACCGTGGTAGCAAAACTCCTTTTTATAGCCCCACAATATGTACTAACCCAGCTGATATCAATTTGCACCGATAGGAGGTGGAATTACTTTCTAACTACTTACAGGTTTCAGCGGGTTCTTTGCTTTTACTTGCCTTGGTGTGCTTCTTTTTCTTAGCGTATTCAATACTTTTTTTCTCTTTGTTATTCCACTTTACTACTTTATGGGCTTTAATGTTGTGAAATCTTTATATTTGTGGATTTCTTGAGTTAATACCAATGTCTGGCGAGAATTTCATGTGAATAGCCTCATTGGAAATATATTTGCTGAATAAAATGTTGATGCATTCAATACTTATTTCCCCCAACTGTAAGCTTGTTCCCAGAACAGGCCGTGTTAACCACTTTTCAGTTCAAATATTTAAAAAAACATGTAACTTGACCGGGTTGTCCAACCTTTTGTATTTGACTCAAAACAGCACCAGAAAGAGTTTAAGCTCCTTGTGTGCACTGTAATTTGAGATCTTCACTTTCATGTCTCATACAGATTAGCAACAGTAGTATGACAGGCCAGACAGAAAATAAAACCAACAACAGTCAACAAATCCAGCATGTAAATATAAGTACAATCTCAGGCGATTTAAAAACAACTAAGCAGAAAAGTCAGTTAAGTGGATTAGAGAACAAACCGGCTCATACACCTGGGTGCTGTCTTAGTTCAGGTCAGGTTGGGGGGCATGCACTGGTACAACGCATTGCCGCACACACCACACGGCGAAACAGCTCGGCATCCTGGTTGGCAACCACCCCAGGCAGACATGTAGTCCAGTCCCGCCTTCCGACAATGACCATCTATCTGCCGCAGACAGCTGTTATGTGGGTGTCCACTTAGCCTGGTCAAGCTACTCAGGTCTTCAACAATGAGCTAGTTCACTCTTGGGGAATCGCGCCACATGGCCGTAACTGACGCTCCCTCACAACGCAGATAATGTGCCTCATTCGGGACTACATGAGCAAACACTCATTCAACACAAAGTCAAACCAGCTGGTCCCAAAGATTCTCCGAAGAGATTCAGTACCGAAGGAGTCCAGTCTTCATCTCAGATCACTGGATAGCGTCCATGTCTCACAACCATATAGCAAGACAGGAAGCACCAGGACTCTAAAGATTTGGACCTTTGTCATTTTGCATAGATAACAGGAGCGCCACACATCCATTTCAAGCGACCTCATGTCCCCCCCATGCTCTCCCAATCCATCTACTGACTTCATAGGAAGAGTCACAAGAGACATGAATGTCACTGCCAAGGTAAGTAAACTACTCGGCGCAGTTGGCACTCTCTCGGTAGACAGACACACTGCTGATGGCTGTGCCCAAGAGGTCATTAACTCTTTCAGGGCGGATGTCGACTTTTGTCGAAATTCAGGGATAGAGGACAGTAATTGGCTGTAAACTGTGACAAAACTCGCCGTTATGTTTTAGTTCCACTCTCTTTAAAGTTAGCTTTGTTGATTTGACCGAGATTTCTTGCTCGTGCGTGAGTAGCAAAGTGCAAAAACTCCTCACATGGCATCGACATCCGACGAGAGACCAAAGCGAATGCGCAAAGCAAAATACTCCGTGCACAACATTTGGCATATCGTATCGCCAAGTCGGCCTCTGAGTTGTCGGATTTTGATGTAAGTGATCTGGAGATTGAAAACGAAAGTGAGGGGCCAGCGTCAGCTGATCGTAGTGCTGAACATGTCAGCTAATGCGCCTACGCCAACGTTCACCCGGGAGGACCGCCTCTTACGATGACAAGCCAGATTGTGTCCTACTGTGACCACTACTGCTGCGTGAAGACAGCCAGGCAGCTGGCCCATCGCGTATCCCTGCTGGTCAATGAGCTGCTCCCAGAATTGGCAAACAGGCGCTGACCCCAGCCACGACATGCAGCAAAAGACGTTTTATATCGATTTCTGTGTGGAACTATTGCTTTGTGTGCTTTTCAGAAAACTGGAAAAAAAAATTCAGCCCTCAAAGAGTTGATGGCCTGGGTCTTGGTTTATATCCAGGACGCTCACAAGTCCTGACACTCAATCTCTCGAGGGCCCCGATCACAGCCTCCATTGACTCTGTCTTAGTTACTAATGGAGTTTTTCATGCCAGGCCAGCTGTTCCATAGCCATGTCTGCTGAGTTGCCAACTTTCTTAGGTACCTCTCCCACCTTCACAAAAATGATGCCTTATGCAGAAAGTATGTCACGTGATAGCACTGTGTGGTGTAAGTGAGGCTGACCAATGTTTCTAGCATGTTACTGTTCATTTGATCTAAAGGGCATATCACAGTAGATGACTTTTCCAGAGTTTTTCAGTTGTAGCCTTCATTTACAACAACATTTATTTCTATAGTACATTTTCATATAAATAATGTAGCTCAAAGTGCTTTACATGATGAAGAAAGAGAAAAAAGACAAATAAGAATTAAAATAAGGGGACACTAATTAGCATAGAATAAAAGTAAGGTCTGATGGCCAGGGAGGACATAAAAAAACAAACAAAAAAAAAACTCCAGACGGCTGGAGAAAAAAATAAAATCTGCAGGGGTTCCAGACCACGAGACCACCCAGTCCCCTCTAGGCATTCTACCTAACATCAATCAGTCCTCATGGTGTTCAGGTTTCTCATGGAAGAACGTGATGATGATGATCATGTGGACTTCTGGCCTTTAATTCATCAATGTAGGGACAGCACGGTGCTTTGATCAGGTGGTGGTGGTGCAGGTCGCCACCCCAGAAAACCGGAAAAAGAACAGAAGAGAAAGTAGGGGTTAATACAGATTTTGAATATGAATACCATGAATAATCACGATAATTAATTGAATATACAGAACATCAGGATTAAACTAAGATGAAGCTCTGAGAAAGCCATGTTAAAGTAATGTGTTTTCATCAGTTTTTTAAAGTCCTTTACCGTATTAGCCTGGTGACTTCTTAATGGCAGGCTAATCCAGATTTTAAGTGCATAACAGCAGAAGGCCGCCCGCCTCACCACTTCTTTTAAGTTTAGCTCTTGGAATTCTAAGCAGACACTCATTTCAAGATCTAAGGTTACGATTTGGAGTGTAAGGTGAAAAACATTCTGAAATATATGATGGAGCGAGATTATTTAAGGCCTTGTAAACCATAAGCAGTGTTTTAAAGTCAATTCTAAATGGCACAGGTAACCAGTGTAATGACGCTAAGGCTGGTGTGATGTGCTCGGATTTTCTTTTCCTAGTTAAGATTCTGGTAGCTGCATTCTGCACTAGTTGTAACCTATTGATGTCATTTTTGGGGAGTCCTGAGAGGAGTGTGTTACAGTAATCTAATCGACTGAAAACAAAAGCGTGAATGAATTTCTCAGCATCTTGCAATGTTATAAGAGGTCTAATTTTAGTGAGTTGGAAGCAGGTGGTGGTGGGCTCCTCTGAAGGGCTCTGTATGCACGAGAGCTGACAACCAATGAATACTCATCAGGAAATACAATGCAGAGAGGTGGAATAAGGAACATAAGGGCTTTGGATTTCACAAACAGAAAAGAAGCTCGTCTATCTGATGTCTCATGTTTTATGTACCACAACAGAATGGAGATTGATACTGAAGTCGCTGTAGTTCTTAACCCTTTGTAGAGCACCGGCTCCATCAGGCACCATGCTATTTTCTGTTACAAAAAAATGGGAGAGCGTGACTGTCCTGGAAAGTCTTCACACATTCACTAAATATAACATGGGCAGCGATTTTCCGTTAATACAGCAATGAAATCAGTAACCTCACTCGGCAAGTCTGACATACACAATAACTAAAAGCTGCTGTAACAGAAAGAGAAGACAACGATAAAGAGTTGGGCAACCAAGATGGCTACCCCATAAATTTGGAGGCCGTGAAAATCAAAATAAAATTGCGGAGCCGGCTCTTCAGATCCCAGCTTAAGACAGAACTGTCCCAATATGGTGCAGCTTCCTGTTTTGGACCCTTCTGACAGGAAGAAGCAGGTCCTGGAAGTGACATCATAGGTGTCCTAGCCGTCAATCAACTGGTCTGCAGAGGGAGGAAGAGCGAAGCATTAGGACACAGTGGCAACCACTGGAGCAGCAGTAGAATTGCAGTCACTAGGGCCCTTTAGCTGTCCCCTATGGGTACGCATGTGACACTGCGTAATGTGACATCACCTAAACAAGAAGTAGGTTCGATACATCACTTCTGAATTTTTTGAAAATTGGCGAATGGGAATGTGCTTGGAAGAGAGGGATTCCTGTACAAACAGGGAGCACAATAGACAATAACTAGGCTGGATATCATATTAGAGAGTTATTTTTCAAAACAGAATCCATTTTTGAATATATGAGTTATAGAATTTCTTTTGATCGTTGAGAAAAAAAATGAAAGGACGATTGCCTGATTGTGAGCTGACTGAAAATGCAATAAAATATGTAAAGTATCTACATGTTTATATGATTCAAGTCTCACAGGCACTTCCCTCCTGGCTGACTCTGTTGAAGGACATCTTATCAGACTTTAGTTGGCTCCGACTGTCCTGCTAGTTGTGCACATTTTGATGAAGCAGGTACTCTACAAATAAAACTATTTCTGACAAAATATTGTAATGCTGAGTGACAATATGGATCGTCTGCTCTTTACTTTGCTCTTTTAGGGCAGCTCGCTCTCTCTTCTACCAGACTAAATGGAGTTAGCAAGCTTGCCATTTTTGTAGGTTGTGACCAATGAACAGACCAGACTAAGACCACAGAAATCATCGGAGCTCCGACCCAGTAGCTCCATTTAATAAGCAACAAAGAAAGAGGCATCAAGGGTGCATAAGTGGTAGAACTGAAAAGACGGCTGACCAAAAGTTTGTTACTTTCTTTTTTTGCCTTTCTTGGATCTCCCAAAGGGAGCGCGTTCAGCTCGACTCCTGGTTGTGGATGAGACAGCACCTTCTGAGGCCATCCAGTTTAATGGCGTCCCGGTTGGAAGGGGTGGGGCTAACTATCAATCAATCAATCAATCAATCAATCAATCAATCAACATTTATTTATATAGCACATATTCATACAAAAAAATGTAGCTCAAAGTGCTTTACAAAATGAATAGAGAAATAGAAGACACAATAAAAGATAAACATAAGTCAACATTAATTAACATAGAATAAGAGTAAGGTCCGATGGCCAGGGTGGACAGAAAAAACAAAAAAAAACTCCAAAGGCTGGAGAAAAAAATAAAATCTGTAGGGGTTCCAGACCAAGAGACCGCCCAGTCCCCTCTGGGTTATATTGATAACTATGGGTATCACAGCCGGACTTGGGTACCCAAGTGCCATAAGATGTTCAAGAAGGGTGGAGAAGATATGAACAATGATGCCAGAAGTAGAACATTTATCATGACAATCCCCCCAAGCCATGATGCATGATGCACTAGGTGTTCGCAACTTCCTGATTAAAAAAACAATCGCCAAATTCAAAATAAAACCTGCCATTAAAGGACATAGATTTTCAAACATTTCATCAAGCATAATGTGACCAAGGAACCCAAAGGTATCCCAGAAATAGAGTCTTAGGTACGTTTCCAGCAATGGCAACGTCGTCTAACTAAACGCATAGCTGTGGACAGAGATGACTTCAAAGGTGACAGTAGCCACTAATGCGCAGATACATACACAGTTTTTCTAATTAAGAGAAGGTAATGATGTGTGAACAGCACATCAAGAGTTTGAGTAAAGATAGATAAAGAAAAGAGCACTTCAGAGTTAGTAAAAATATAAGGCGAAATGCTGCATTACAGTAATGGTGAAATAAATAACCAATTTCAGCAATGCTTTCTATTACGTTTATTTTACCTTCTTTAACCTAGGAAAATGAATAAGGAGAAAACAGAGCTGGGAATGTCAAATTTAATACATCAACATACCGTATATACTCGTGTTTAAATTCTCCCGCGGATAAGTCAGTGCTCGATTTTACCGTATAATTTCTGGTATTTTATAATGTCGTTCATATAAGTCGAATGCGGAAAACGTTGACTGCCAAGATCTACTTACTTACTTGAAGTTATTTCTTGATGATGAAGTAATCGAAAGAACTGCTGTTGAGATGAACCATTATACTGAACAGAGTCGGGTAAACGACCGTACACCTA
Organism: Polypterus senegalus; assembly: GCF_016835505.1. Lineage (NCBI taxonomy): Eukaryota > Metazoa > Chordata > Cladistia > Polypteriformes > Polypteridae > Polypterus > Polypterus senegalus. The sequence continues at coordinate 122,833,987 of NC_053168.1, forward strand.
AGCAGAGCATCATCACCATCATTATTATTATTATTCACTTCATATTATAATATCTTATATACTCGTAGATAAGTTCTCCCACAGATATGTCGGGGCTTGATTTTATCATATAATTTCTGGTATTTTATACATGTAATGTCAGTCGTATAAGTTGAATGCAGAAAACGTTGACTGCCAAGATCCACTTACTTACTTGAAGTTATTTCTTGATGATGACGATAAGCATGAGCTCAAGCGCGTGCAGATGGAACTCCAAGTCCTGCTCAGGGCGGCGTAGGAGCAGTACAGGAGAAAACTGGAGCACAAGTTGCAGAATAACAGCATGAAGGAAGGGTGGGACGGGATGAAGATCATCACTGGCTGCAACTCGAAGCAGCTTGCCACCATTGAGAGAGACGTGGAGAGAGCAAACCAGATGAACAACTTCTTCAACAGGTTTGACCACCCTAACCATTTCTCTCACCTCGGAGTACTGCACCCTCCACCCATTCTTCTGCTGATACCAGCATAGGAGAGAGTTTCTCCCAACCCACAATTACAACAGCCCAGGTAAGCAGAGAGCTGAGGAGAATTTGTGCCAGCAAAGGCCTGTGCGCTGGAGCTGGGGAGTCTTCTACAGCGCATCTTCAACCTGAACCTGGAACAAGGGAGAGTCCCGAAGCTTTGGAAAACATCTTGCATCACCCCAGTCCCAAAGGTATCACTTCCTAGTGAGCTGAATGACTTCCGGCCTGTCGCTCTGACATCACATGTGATGAAGACCATGGAGCGGCTGCTGCTTCACCACCAGAGGCCACAGGTCCACCACGCCCTCGACCCTCTGCAGTTCGCATACCAGGAGAAGGTGAGAGCGGAGGATGCCATCATCTATATGCTACACCGATTCCTCTCCCACTTGGACAGAGGCAGTGGTGCTGCAAGAATTATGTTTTTGGACTTCTCTGGCACCTTTAACACCATCCAACCTCTGCTCCTCAGGGACAGGCTGACAGAGATGGAAGTAGATTCATACCTGGAGGCATGGATCGTGGACTATCTTACAGACAGACCTCAGTATGGGTGTCTCGGGAACTGCAGGTCTGACATTGTGGTCAGCAACACAGGAGCACCGCAGGGGACTGTACTTTCTCCGGTTCTGTTCAGCCAACATACATCGGACTTCCAATACAACTCAGAGTCCTGCCACGTGCAAAAGTTTGCAGACAACACTGCTATCGTGGACTGCATCAGGAGTGGGCAGGAGGAGGAGTATAGGAACCTAATCAAGGACTTTGTTAAATGGTGCAACTCAAACCACCTACAACTGAACACCAGCAAAACCAAGGAGCTGGTGGTGGATTTTAGGAGGCCCAGGCCCCTCATGGACCCTGTGATCATCAGAGGAGTCTGCAGAGGTTGCAGACCTATAAATACCTGGGAGTGCAGCTGGATGAGAAATTGGGCTGGACTGCCAATACTGATGTTCTGTGCAAGAGAGGACAGAGCCGACTATACTTCCTTAGAAGGCTGGCGTCTTTCAACATCTGCAATAAGATGCTGCAAATGATCTATCAGGCGGTTGTGGCGAGCGCCCTCTTCTATGCTGTGGTGTGCTAGGGAGGCAGCATAAAGAAGAAGGACGCCTTACGCCTGGACAAACTGGTGAGGAAGCCAGACTCTGTTGTAGGAATAAAGCTGGACAGTTTGACATCTGTGGTGGAGCGACGGGCGCTGAGCAGGCTCCTGTCAATCATGGAGAATCCACTGCATCCACTGAACAGGATCATCTCCAGACAGAGGAGCAGCTTCAGCGACAGACTGCTGTCACCGTCCTGCTCCACTGACAGACTGAGGAGACCCCACAATATGCGACTCTTCAATTCCACCCGGTGGGGTAAACGTTAATATTTACAAAATTATTGTCTGTCTGTTATACTTTCATTGTTATCAATCTTTAATTTAATATTGTTTTTATCAGTATGCTGCTGCTGGAGTATGTAAATTTCCCCTTAGGATTAATAAAGTATCTATCTATCTATCTATCTATCTATCTAATCGAAAGAATTGTTGTTGAGATGAACCTTTATACTGAACAGAGTCAGGTAAATGACCGTACACCTAAGCAGTTTTCACATTCAAAGATACATCATACAAAAGACATATTTTGACAGTATATATGGTATTAGCATCATCATCATCATTATTATTATTTACTTCATATTATAATACTGTACTGTATATACTCGTGGATAAGTTCTCCCACGGATAAGTCGGGGCTTGATTTTACCGTATAATTTCCAGTATTTTATAATGTCGGCTGTATAAGTCGAATGTGGAAAACTCACGCTATTGATCCAAGAGATAATGATATGCTAACGGCCACCTGAGAGAGTAGCCACAGAGCACACTGTGGTATAGCAGGTACGAGGCTTCAAAAATAATAATAATAAAAGGGCCAGTTTTAAATCCATAAAGCCGTTAATGAGGTAGTTGGGAGAGTCGCACCTGCACGTGCGGGTGCGATTGTTCTCAATTGCTTCTTTGGCTTCCTGCAGCGTGTGATTAAGGTGCTGCGCCCACGTTCACGCAAGTGTGTATATACACGGGTCAGCACAAGGAAAGTGGAAGAAATAAAAGATGGGAGAATCAAAGACGAGAGGAAAATGAAAATCGAAACAGAAGGAAGTTAAGGGACGTGAAAGGCAGGCTTGGGAACAACGATCTGGCCACCTGGAAGGAGGAGACAGCACGAGCTGGGGCCCCGTGAAGTTCGCCCCACTAAACATTCGGGTGGAGTGTGGCGAGCAGGACAGACGCCTTCCCTAGGCTTCTGAGGTGCGACCACGTGAGCGCGAAGGAAGAAGCGTGGATAGCTGACCTCGGACGGAGGTTGGCCGATAGGTGCTCGTGGCTGCTGAGTCTCTGCTGGCTACGTGAGCAATGGGTGAGCTGGGGAGAAAGAGAAGGAGGTGGACAGAGAGCAGGAGGAGTTAGTCCGCATTTTAACCTTGGATTTTTAATGGATTTATTTATTGATTATTTTTATTCCCACTTTTCACAGGATTTTTATGGATTTATATATGTACTTTTTTTGAACACTGCACAATTGACACTTTTGTTGGTTTTACTTTTGTTTTGACTGGATTTTAATAACAGCACTCGAGCACTTTTTCCACCATTCTCTGGCATCTTCAGAGAATTGTCCTCATTTGTCAGCTCATCTCGGTCACAACTATCGACGGTGTTGGTTCAGCAGACTCCCATTTGGGAAGAGGGAGTCTGTAGGGACCGGCATCGTCACACACACGGCCTTTGTTTCCTATGTGTTGTGCCTACGTGACCACGTGGTAATACCCAAACTATTCCAAAACGACGTCTGCACTGATTTGTGTTTTTTGGTATCTCACACCCTCATACACCTTTATCGTAAGAGCATCCCTTATCTATGATAGAGAGTTCAATCAGAAGAAAATATGAAGCTGGTTTTAAATTAAAAGTCATTGAAGTGGAGAAAGAAATTGGTAACTGCGCTGCTGCAACAAAATTCAATGTGTCTGAGAAACTGATACGAGATTGGAGGAGGCAAGAAGATGAAAAAAAAAACAATTTAAGGGCCGCATTTTTGAATGGGTGTATAAGTCGGGGTCTGATTTTATGATCGATTTTTTGGGTTTCAAGTCCCGACGTATACGTGAGTATATACGGTAATTTAAAACAAATAAGGCACACAATGGGAAAATAAACGTAAGGCAGAGTAAACACAATGGCTGAAATGTAGCACATATCACCTTTTTGCCACAAAGTAGAATTGATGTTTATATCTAGGAAGTTGAAGCCGACCTGATATAATAAAGTTTTGGAAGTGTTTCTACCTCAGGCCCTGTACTTGATTTATTATTGACATATGTGATATACTTAGTCTGTGAGTACCTGCATTTTTGTGGCTAGTGGGGCTGAGGGGGGGTCTTCAGTGCAGGTGGTGAGGTGAGAGGAGGGAGCCTTTTGAACTTCTAGACCCTGGGGGCTGTGGGGGTCTTAATCCGGCCTTGCCTCAGGTTCACTATCAAATTCCCTAACTTCTGAGGTGCTGTCAGAGAGGACAGAAAGTGTGCAGTGGAGGGCCTGATTAAAACCAGAAGACTAAAAACTCCACTTCGTGGCTTTAGAATGCCAGTCAGACTTTGATCTTTTGTTCTTTCTTTCTTTGAGCTCCCATGGGTCAACAGATTTAACAACTTTTTTTTTGTATCTTTTAAGCTGTGGGGCGGTACAGTGGCACAGTGGGTAGCACTGCAGCTTCGCAGTTAGGAGACCCGGGTTCGCTTCCCGGATCCTCCCTGTGTGGAGTTTTCATGTTCTTCTCGTGTCTGTGTGGGTTTCCTCCCACAGTCCAAAGACATGCAGGTTAGGTGCGTTGGCAATCCGAAATTGTCCCTTGTGTGTGCTTGATGTGTGTGTGTGCCCTACGGTGGGCTGGAACCCTGCCTTGTGCCCTGTGTTGGCTGGGATTGGCTCCAGCAGACCCCTGTGACGGATGGATGGATGTTAAGCTATGAGCATTTTGGATTCTAGCACTTGTAGGGATCCTGCTGTATTCTGATTAATTATTGTTTGCTGTTAGTGTTCATTATTCTTAATCTACTCTCTATTTATAAAATCCTAAGCCTTAAAGTGCAACGGTTTAATGTCATGTTTTTTGTCACGCTTTAAATCGGGCTTATTTTAAAACCTACATGTATATGTTTGGTATCATTCTTTTCAGAACTTATCAAACTTTAATGTGATGTTGTTAGATTTTCAGATTCTAATTCCTTTTATAAATTATAAACTAAAAAATATCGAGAACTCACCTCCCGCGAGACAAGACTTTTTGCCAAAAGATTTAACCACGCCCGGGGCTGGAAACAAAAGACAAAGAGTAGGACAGCTGCTGTACAGGCTTTTAAATGTTCGAAGTGCTACTCGAGATGCAGATCACGCAGCACAACAGCAGCAGCAGCAAGCCAGTAGCTGATCGAGCAAAGTGGAGGATAAAAAAACTGTATTTGTTTCCTATTGTATCACCGTTTAAGAGGGGGTTTCGGAGGGGCGACCACATCTCCTTGGGGTGCATTCAGCCAACCCTCTTAACAACATGAGCGGCAGAGACACGAAGTGGCTGGCACGTATTGTATGCCGGGGGGTTGGCAAGCAAAGCGAGCAGGGGATGAACCCCCTAATAATAATAATAATAATAATACATACAATACAATAATACCGGTGGCGCAGTGGGTAGCGCTGCTGCCTAGCATTTAGGAGATCCGGGTTCACTTCCCGGGTCCTCTCTGCGTGGAGTTTGTATGTTCTCCCCGTGTCTGTGTTGGGTTTCCTCCCACAGTCCAAAGACATGCAGGTTAGGTGCATTGGCAATCCGAAATTGTCCCTGATGTGTGTGCTTGGTGTGTGTGTGTGTGTGTGCCCTGCGGTGGGCTGGCGCCCTGACCGGGGTTTGTTTCCTGCCTTGAGTCCTTGTGTTGGCTGGGATTGGCTCCAGCAGACCCCCGTGACCCTGCAGTTACGATAATGGATGAAGGGATTTATATAGCGCCTTTCCTATTCTTCTTTGTAGAAATCTTAAGTTCATGTGTATCGATTGTAACAATGGATGTTATACTGTGGATTTAAAAAGTCTTCAGACCCCTTCACTTTTTCCACCTTTTGTTATGTTGCAGCCTTTTACTGAAATCATTTCAATTTATTTTTTCCCTTATCAAGCAACACTCAATACCCCATAATGACAAAGCCAAGGATGGGATTTTTCGATTTTTTTTTTTTTTTTCAGATTTATCAAAAATAAAAAAAGAACTGAAATATCAAATTGACACAAGTATTTTATCAAAAGGCTACAACAGAACAAAAGATGAAAAGCGAAGGGGTCTAAATACTTTGTGAACCCACTGTATGTCGTCTCCTGTTCAGTTTGTTTCCTTCTGCCGTCAGATTCTGCCTGGCTAACCTTCTTTCATAATTCATTTTGTTTAACACTGATATAGCCGTGTTCACAGGCTGTTTGATTTTATTTGATTTGTTTATAGATATAGGTACATCGATAGTTGCTAGAATGTAATGTTGCAGTGCTAATAATTCTTTTTAGTCATTGAAGAAGAAGCTCCTATCTGCTGAGAAGAGCTGCACAAATCTGTTGCTGCCGTGGATGACGTTGTGGGCTCTGATGCTGACACTAGAGGGAAGCAGAATGAAGCCCACTCCCTGTCACTGCTAGTCACGTGTCTCCCAGGCCTCTGAAGAACAGAGCTGAACGTTGCCTGCTAATTCAGCTGAGGCCCTGCTTTTACTCGGTAGTGCAGCACCCTTCTGCAGGAGAAGCCATGTCTGCTGAAGCGTTAAAAAGCGGCGGTGGCAGCAGCAGCAGCAGCAACAGCAACAGCCAGGACCGAAGTACCTCAGCAGCACAGAGGATCCTAAATGAGATTGAAGCAAACCTGCTAGAATGTAAAGTATGCTTTGAGAAATACTGCCAACATCCGAGAGAGCGAAGGCCAAGGACTCTACCCTGCGGTCACGTGATGTGTTACGAATGTGCCTTGAGTGTCACGCATGCCCATTATCTGCGGCTGGAGTGCCCGTTTTGCCGCCGGCTGTGCAGCGTCTCTGAAATGGCCGACTGCATGCCCCTGATGCACCTTGAGGAGATTGTGTGGAGAGCCCCTAACCCAACTCTGACGTGGCCTCCAGGTGGCTGGAGGACCAGAAAGTCGGCTGTGCCAGCTGTCGTGAAGCTCTCTGATGCCTTTGGAGGCTGGGGCCAGTTAATCAACCCTACTGGAGTGGCATTCTTCAAAAAGTCTGGAGTGGTAATGGTGGTACACGATGGTAAAAAGCGTATGGCAATTTTCAGTCCCAAAGGGAAGTACTTACATGGTTTCGGCTCTAAAGGGTGTATCTGCTACCCGCTGGGTGTCACGGTGACTCGGGATGGGTACATTATAATCACAGATGCTGGTGACGTTTCCGTTAAAGTTTTTAGCTCCCGTGGAAGGAATACTTTGACTGTCAAAAATTCTTTTTTGTTGCCTTGGGGCATACAGACAGATGGCCAAAACCGCATCTTAGTGACGGACGCTCAGGCTGGAACACTCACTCGACTAGAAGTTGATTTTTTGAAGGCTGTCTTACTCAGAAGCCAGATACTGTCCACTTCCTTGTCCTCTCCAAGGGAAATAGCTGTTTCTGAGACAACTGGATTTGTTATAGTTGTGGAACACCTGAAGGAGAGTGGAGATCGGAGCTTCTCCAAAACGCGGCTCAAACTGTTTAATAATAAGATGCAAGTCGTCCACCAGATCGATAGCTTCGGATCCAGTCTTTTTGCACCATTCCACCTGTGTGTGTCTGCTGTGGCTTTTGACAAAGATGACAATGTCTTTGTGGCAGATTCATCACTAAAGGCTTTGCTCTGCTTGGGAAAATTGAAGGAATTCCCTAATTTTCGCATGGTGTTAAGTCACGGACTTTTGCGTCCTGTGGCCCTAGCCTGTGGGGCAGATAATTCATTGATTGTATTAGACAGCGGAGATCACTTTGTGAAAATATATCGTGTTTGCTGATCTGACAATGGCAGGTGACACAGGAATGTCCCAAAAGTAATCATCTGACTTTAAACCTCTGTCGATAATTCAGAGGTGGAAGCCCTTTCATTGTGCTTTGGGACTATCATCATTAAGAGTAGCAATTCTGGTGTCACTTCTGCACTTTTAAAAAATATGTTTTAGACCAGATTTGGGTTTTGGTCAGTAATTTAGATTAGATTAGACTAGATTAGATTACGGCCATGGGGAACTTCAAATGCATACAGGAGCAGAAACATAAAAAACAAGAATAAAGATTCACAAGACAATCAATCAATCAATCAATAGCAGGCTAGCTAATCAGAAGATGTGCCTTGTTTTTTACCTGATGGATTAAAATATGTTTCCAAGGATTCACTTCTCCACTATTATAACTGGGTAACCCATTCTGCGACACTCACGGCCTGCTCACACCTATTCACAGCCATGTGGATTAGAAATAAAATTTTGAGAAGCTCATTGCACAGCAGCAACACATGAGATTGTGCACTAATATGTCTGTAATGCCCTTAGATGTCTGGTGCCCCACAAGTACTACACTGAATGGATCAACAAGTGCCGTCGGGATGTCAAGAAGCGTCGGTAAGCCATTGAAATCCTATTCATGATGAAGAGCAGGGCTTGCAGTTGTTGTCCAAGAATGAGGAATTCCCGGTAAGTGCGGATCCTAAACTCGCACTGATCAGGTCCCTGCCCTTTGTGCACTCTGCCCTTTGCTACTACCGACTAAATATCTTAGTGAGATTCTCAGATTATCCCTGCTGCAGTCACTCATGGAATCTGGAGGAGCACCAAGAAGACAAATTGAACTTGACCACCTAGAGGAAGTAAAGTTGTAATAAGGTTTTACGTGTGAATCAAACAAACAGATCATTATCAAAGCTTGAGGCTACAAGATTGGAGGGCCGGTGCGTCCACCTGACCCTGTGTCCTCCTACCGGTTCTGACCTGGCCCACCTCACCTCTCCTGCTCTGCTTGGGAAAATTGAAGGAGTTCCCTAATTTTTCGAATGGTGTTGAGTCACTGACTTTTTCGCCCTGTGTTGTTGGCCTGCAGAGCAGATAATTCATTGATTGTATTAGATGGTGGGTTGTGCATGGGATGGGATGTGTTGTGATGAGCTTAGTTGTTTCTCAATAAACAAAATGATGTGTTTCTGGTAACGGATCACAAATGTCTATTGTGAATAGTTCGACTGGAACCTTACCCCTTTTTTCCTCATAAGAGCAAAGCTTCAGTGTTTGCCTCTTTCATTTCCACAGGGTCTTTCAGCAATGTAACCTCTGTGGATAATGAGAATTGACTGTAATTACATTGTACCCAAGGTATTGTTGAAGAGACGAATGAAACATTTGAATAAATCAAGTTTAATTTATTGTAATTCTTCCTCATAGTTTCTATGCCTTCTCCTAGTCAGAGTCACAGGGAGTCTGAACAAATCACATCAGCAGCTGGTGCAAAACAAACCTTCCTTAGAAGGGACTGTCCATCAAAAAGTGGGCATGCATACAAAACATCAAGTCTGTTCAGAGGGACATACGATCCTTGTCTTACGGTAAGGCATACCTTTGAAGATCTCAAAATATTTATTCTACCTGTGATAGTTGTGGAATTTTCAAATCATTTTTTGCATATTTTATTACTTTCATTGTTATGACATTGGCGTCACTGTGACCCCATTTTAAATTGTTCTGTACTGACTTGAAATGAGACAATAAAATTGTTAACGAAAGGGTTCAGGAGATGAGACGTCGTTAAGAGTTGAGCCAAACTCGTTAATCAAAAATGTAACCAATCTGTCAACAAGTACGAAACGCTAGTCAAAAATTGAAATTCGTAGAAATAAAAGTTCACATTTCAGGAAAGATTTAATGAAAAACAGAATCATTCACCGACACCATTTTTATCCTAGTATCGGATGCCAACATTTTAAATGGTCGCTCTGGTGACATCACGTGCCGTGTGGTCCCAAAAGCAATTCAGTTCCAGTGTTTGTTTTTCCGCATGAGACATCCTGAAAGTTGAAATACTTTTGTGTTTTCTTATTTTATCATGGGCACTGCCATTTTCTGACGTTCGCTTTGGTAGCTACCGTAGAATTCTTATCCAGAGTGTACCGGGTGTGCGTGATGCATGATGTCATCAGAGCGACTGAATAAAGGCCAGAGCGTGTACTTCATATCAGAGATTAGGATAATTCTGCATGCTAACAAATCTTTGTTTTTTTTTTTCTAGAATAAAAGACATCTCTCTATTATAATAAAAAAAAATTTGGAAGAAAGACCAGACGTGACTTTCTCAGAGAGACACTTTCACGTCCCGCAAGATGAGACTTTGTGCCAAGAGATTTAACCATGCCCGGTGCCAGAAATAAAAGACAAAGAGTAGATTACAAAGTAGAATGTTGTAAAGAATTAAAAAACGTTGGTGTGATACACATGCAGAGCAGGTTAGAGATAATGGAAGTACAAAAATTCGAAAGTCTCAAAAAAATGATAGTAAAGATCGCATTAGCACAAACAAACAGAAATTATTACTCGGTGAAATAACAGAACAGCGAAAAGAGATCGAATATTAAACTTTAAGTCGGAGACTTGTAGATCGTCTAATTCGTGTTGCCATCAGGGAAAAGTAGTGTTTCTTCCAAATGAAGAGGCGTATCCGGGAGAATTAAAAGATTTGTTGTTTGGTGAAAATGAAATTCCGCGAGAGAAAATTTCAAGCCCCGTGAGACAAGACTTTGTGCAAAGAGATTTGGAAAAGTACTGCCCACATCTAAAACATTTACAAACATGCACACGGTTTAGTCATTTCTCATTTGTGTGAATGCTATTGTCAGACACAGTTCGTGTAGAGAGAAAGAAACGATATTCACTCACGGGCAATTATACATTGCGTTGTCACAATGTAATTCCAAACACGGAATCAAAATTGAATGCAATATTGACAGAAAAGGTAAAAGTGAAAAGAGATCGAATATATGGAGATAGGTGATATGACAGAAGTATGTAGATGTTGTTTGGTTTTAAACTTTAAGTCAGAGACTTTTAGATCGTCTTAATTTGTGTTGTCATCAGGGAAAAGTAATGTTTCTTCCCAATGAAGAGGCGTATCCGCAAGAAATAAAAGTTTTGTTTTTTGGTGAAAGTGAAATCCACATACACGAGCAGCAGAGACATAAAGTTGCTGGCATGTAGCACAGGCTGGGGGGTTGGCCAGCGAAGTGAGCAGTGGGCAAAGCCCCCTAGTAAGCTTCTTATATTTAGACTTGAGTTCTTGTGTGCTGTTTTAGGCTTACACAAAAGAAAGGTCAGACTTCCGGTTAATGTACTTGGCAGGTATTTCGATTATGTTTCATGTTCCAGTCTTCATACTTAAAGTTTTCGCTACCTCTTTTGAGTCACTATAGCCCGTTTATCACAAGATGTGCTCACTCACACTGACCTAATATTAGGAAATCAACCATACAGCCACTCACTTACAGACAGATCTCACTCACTCAACCACAACTGTCCTGTACGGCACTTCATAGTGCAAAGGGTGCTGACTGCGCAAAGTGTTTTATCATCCATTCACAAACACTATATGCCACCTTTGTTAATGTCCAGATTATAATGGTTCTCAGAAACAGTTTTTCATTGGCCTGAGGTAAAGGGGGCTCCTCAACCTTGGCTGAGCAGATACTGCTTCTGAAGACTGTGAGCGGAGAACTTCCTGGTGACGTCAGCTGAGCTCTTTCTCTCACTCAGGCCCTACCGTCCTGCACAGCACTTCTGCCTCCACTCTCCACAGTGCAAATGCTGCAGACTACGCCAAGTGCTTTATTGTCCAGTCACACACACCATGAGCCATCTGAGGCAACGTGTAGATTATAACGGCTCTTGGGAACAGTTTCTCATTGGCCTGAGGTTAAGGAGGCTCCTCAACCTTGGCTGAGCTGATTTTGCTTCTGAAGACTGTGAGCAGAGTGCTTCCGGGTGAGGTCAGCTGACTTCGATCTCTAACTCAGCCCCTACCATCTTGCACAGCACTTCTGCCTTCTCCCTCCACACTCCACAGTGCAAACTCTGCTGACTACGTCAAGTGCTTTATTGTCCACTTACACATACCATGAACCATCCGAAGCAACGTGTAGATCATAACAGCTCTATGGTGTGGGTGAGACCAGCAGGGGGCGCTTACCTTCTGGTCTGAATGTGGATCCCAGTACCACCAGTGCAGTGACAGGGACACTGTCCTGTAAAAATGGCACCGTCCTTCGGATGAGACATAAAACTGAAGTCCTGACTCTCTGTGTTCATTAAAGATCCCTGGGCATACTTCGTAAACTGTAGGGTGTATCCTGATGTCTAGGCTAAATTGCCCGCTACAGCCTAGGCATTCAATCCCACTAATCATCCCCTGTCTCTTATTGGCTGACTTTCACTCATCATGTTACCACCTAACAGCTCATGTGTGGTGAGTGTATTGGCACAAAAACGGTTGCCGTCGTATCATCCAGGTGGATGCTGCACATTAGTGGTGGTTGAAGTGACTCCCCACTCACTATTTAAAGTGCTTTGAGTAGTGAGAAAAGCACTATATAAATTATTATTATTATTTTTATTATAATTATTATTATTTCACAGTTTGCTAAAGAATTTCTACTTCATGATACAAGTTTGCCCCGTGGAATGACGTAAACCCAAGGAAGGACACATTTCTGCAGTACTGACAAGCCTCATCTTTTACCTGTGGAAATTCTAAATTGCTGGCATCTAAGCAGAAAGCAGCAAAAAAAATATTTGTTAAAAAAAAGTTTAAAGAATCTTTCGCCCTGGACTATCATTTGCAAAATGTAGTAAGATGCATAACTTTAGAATGCAGGAGAAAAGACCCTGAATTACATGTGCAGGGTGGGGAACATTAAGCTGCAAGAAGCCAAAGATTTAGTAGTTGGCATAAATATGGCATTTTTCCTAGTAGGCTGCCTGGCTGAAAATGGAAGTGCATTGCACAACGTATGACTTGCACAAAACTGGCACATGCTGATGTCTGAATTTCACCGAACATAATCTGTCTGACTCTAAATTTTCACCCAACCAAATTCCACGAGCCAGCCTTCTGTTACAAGACGCCTCTCCTTCTCTCATGTGTCTACCTAACCCATAGCAGACCACGCAGACTAACACTCGAGCTGCTGGGCCCCTTAGCCGCAGAAGGGTTTTCTCTTTTATTTGTGTCGTGCTTTGTACTTCAGGCCCACACAACCCGCCCACCCTGTCTGCGGACTGCACTTTCACCTGCCGTCTCATCCCGTCCCGCATGCGTGAGGTGCCAGCAGCTCCCTGGAGCAGACATGCTCAAATCAGTGAAAGTGTAGAAGAGATTTGAAAACTGCAGCCTTCAAGCTCGTGGCTGGAACAAAGCCTTGGAATGGAGTCACATACCAATCCTAGATTCAGACTGCACCGGTAATTTAGTGTCGAAAAAAAATTTAGCAGAAGCACGCAAAGCAAAAAATGGCTGGTCTGTCTGAGCTGAACTTCTAAGAGATTATGGGGCTTAGTGTGATGCAACAGTTTTAATAAGTGAATATGTTATGGCATTTTCTAACCTGCTTAATCAAGACCAGGGTCTCGGTGGGGCTGGTTTAGAACCTAACCTAGCTAGCATATGGCACAAGGCAGGAACAAACCCTGGACAAGGCGCCAGTCCATTATTGGGCGAACACACACACACGCTCACACACCAAACACACACTAAGGGCCAGTTTAGCATCGCCGATTCACCTAAACTGCATGTCTTTGGACAGCAGGAGGAAACCCAGTCTCCTTACTGCGAGGCAGCAGTGCTGCCACTGTGCCACCGTGCCATCCTTAAGTGAATGTGTGCTCACATTAAAGGACAGATATAAAGAGACAAATCCTGGAACTGTCCCTAAAACCTTAGATATATACTATGTGGGGTACAGCCCGGACACAGACAGGTAGACATGATGGTTTCACCACACACACGTTTATTCACAATATTTACACAAATAAGTGCGCACAACCCAGTGCCGAAGCACCAATCACCCCTCAAATCCAGGCCTCACAGTCCAATGCCTTTCACTTCTCTGGTCCGCTCCACTCCTCTCCTCCGAGCTCTGTCCTCTTCCACCCGACTCCAGCCATCGAATGGAGAGAGGCGGCCCCTTCTATGCAAGCCCCGATGGGCTCCAGGTGCTTCCCGACACTCCTCCGCGGACACTCCCCTGTGTGGCGGAAGTGCCGGCTGTGCACCTGGAAGCACTCTGGGTGTCCCCAGTCTTCTTCCCCCCAGCACTTCCGGGTGTGGTGGAAGTGCTGAGGTCCAGGGCTCCGAAGGCAGTGGGGTGCCCCCTGGCGGTGACCACTGGCCCCTACAGGGTTGAGCTTCCAAGCTCCCTACCCGTGGTCTCCAAAGCAATCAGGGCGATCGCCCCCACATGGTCTGGGGAAGGCGCAAGCCCTCCTCTGGTCCTCCTGGGCATCCCGGCCGGGTCGCCTCCCCAGCCGTCTCTGACAACTATATATCTAAAAATATTATTGTAAAATAAATAAAATTCTAGTGACTGTTTTTCAATCGGGTGCAGGATAATGTGCCACTTTAATAGATAACAAGAACAGTGCCAAATGTGGCCTGACAAAGGTATTAAAATTCACAACCCTCTCCATATGTAGGGTTGTAGGATTTTCAGCAATCAGCAAAGTCTGACTATAAAGAGGTCTGTCCTAATTCTCATAATTGTTTAAATAATTGTTTGATCTACAAACTGGCTCTTACTCAAAAATACTTGGAGTGATTTAGTTAACTGTGTGACCAGAAGGGGGTGCCACTGAGCCCCAGATCCCAACCACAATCTCACAAACACAGTCCCGGGTTCAAACACAAGCATTTATTTTATTAACTACTTTTGACAGGTCCGTCTCTCTCTCTGTATAATACAACACAATGCCAAAATGTGTCTTCTCTCTTTTCTCTACTCCACTCCACTTCTCCCTGGTGAATGTTGTTCAGCTCCTCTCCTGATTCTGACATCCGCCTACTAAAGCAAAGCTGCTTCCTTTATCCAGGAACCGGGAGTACTTCTGGTGCCATGACACTGACCTTTGGAAGCATTTCCGCGGTTTGGCGGTAGTCCCAAGAAGTAGGAACCATAACAGGGCTGCCCCGTGGGACTGCAGTTCCCAACATGCCCTCTGGGTATCCGTAGAGGCACCATAATACAGGAATGCTGCCATCTTGCATTTCAGGGGCATAAATAACCCAAGTACCCAAACCCTGCCTCTCCACTGTACTGACATCCCTGCCGATTAAGGATCCTTTATCAAGTCCTTCCAGAATGCCAGCATATCCGTTCCTGTCCATCTCCTTTCTGCCCCAGGGACCATCCTGCCTATTTGGTGGGCCGGCCTACCGTCCAGGTAAGGAATCTTGAACAAGCCCACACCTGCCATCCCTTACAACTGTTAAGCCGATGTCACATTATATGACGTCTAGTCGTAGGGTATGTCAGATTTGCCCATTGAGTTGTTGTCCATGTCAGTTTAAATATATGAAACTCGCTGGGCATGTCTAATTTATGGACTGAGTGCTGATCTTCCAGCACAGTCGTGTTCACCCCTTTTTGTGACGGCCAATGACGTGCTGCCTGATGGAGCCGGTGCCGTACAAAGGGTTAGCAGGTATGGTGAGTTCAGCTACAATTTCAATTTTGTTTTTCTTTTTTCCATTCTGCCATGGTATGTAGAACAGTAGACATCAGACAGACGAGCTTCTCTACTGTTTGTGAGGTCCAAAACCCCCCACGTTTTTTATTATATCTATTGTATTTCTGGGTCAGCATTCATTGGTTGTCAGCTCTCAAGCATACACAGAACCTGCCACTACGACAAAAGACAAAATCAAACCCATTTTATTTTGTTGGGATGAGTCACTGGGCACATCGCATTACGTGACGGCTTTCACAGGAGCGCGCCACTGACCACCTCCGACTCACTAAGATAATGGACTACGACTGAAACTCACAGGAAAAGTCACATAATGTGACCTAAGCTTTAGTTGATTGGTCGCTTAGTTAAATCATGTGTTTATTTGTTCATTGTTTGCTGAATTGGTTGATGATTAATTGATTGCTTGATTGTGTTCTAGTCTGGGTGCCCATTTTGTTTATAATTTTGATTTTTTTTATTGATTTCCCTTTTCATGATGTCATAACTGGTCATTTAATGTGGATAACTCAGCGTGAGTTCTTGAAAATTATTTTTCGTTATGCAGTTCTGGGGTGGTTACGGTCATTTGTTTTCACATGGCTGTTTGCCGATCTTTAATATTTATTCATGTTCCTTTGTGACGCCATTTTGTTTGGGTACGGGAGTCGTTATTTTGTGCAGTTTTGTTTGATGGGTGCCACTTTGCAGAGATCTGTTTTCACTTTGACATTGTAAGAATGAGAAGAACACAAACAAAGTGTTGGGGCACCGGAGTGATCGCTGCATAATTGCCAGTTCGAAAATAAATCAAAATAAAATGTTGTCGTTTAAGACTTGAGTCGATCTTCAACTGGTTCCAAGATGGCGACAGAGCCGGGTTGCACTCAGTAGAACAGGAAGAGGCGGGGTTGGATAGTCGGGAACGGGAAGTGATGTTATTAGGGACAGAACCGTCAGTCACTGCTTCTGCAATGATGAAGAGAAAAGGCATTAGGCAACAGCGCCAACCCCTGGCTGGGAGTGTAATTACATTTATATGAGCCTTTAAATTGTCTCCCAAGCACACATGTATGGCAACATTAAAGATTCCATTTTTATTGATCAATTTCAAAAAGACCAAATTAATTCCACCATGGTTCAAAATTTTATAACAATAAAATGTGAAAACTTCTAAGGGGGTATGAAATCCTTCTTATAGGTGCCCTAAACTGAAACAATAAAAATGAGAAATCTGCGGCACGTTTACTGATTTTCACATTGACCTGGTGTGAGTGAATGTGGGCATGTACGTGTGTGCCCTGTGCTGGAGTGGCACCCCATCCAGATTTGGTTCCTGAAAGGTGCCCAATGCTGCTGTGATTGTCACATCTCCACAACCCTGATCTGCTTAAGCAGGTTAGCCAATGGGTGTGTATCCAGGGTGGCACAGTGGTAATGATGTTTCCTTGCAACAGAGAGACTGGAGTTCAAGTCCCAGGTGATGTCTGTATGGAGTCTGCATGTTCTCCACACAAGTTCCTCCAGGTTAGATGGATTAGTAATGCTAAATTGAGCTGTGTTCCATTTCCAAGTATGAAGTTTCAACTGTAACACCCTCACAAGTTGAAGTTCCTGCTTAGAAGGTTGTTAGAGCTTTACCAACCCTGACCTCAAAATCCAAGATGGCTGCACCACACACCAACAGTAAGTGAAAGCTCTAGTCTTATACTGTTTATTAGCACTTCTGTCTATTTGTGTGTCTCATTAAATCAGTCGTACACACAGTACTGTCCAACTTCTATCTGTGGACATGTTGCTACGGTGTTTGGATGTGCCAGAATACCGCGTAATGTGTTGCTTAATAGTTGTCTGTATTCCAAAAGAGCAGGCACAACAGACGTCTTCCTTGAGGCGTCCATATTTTTTTTCTGAATGTTTTACCAGAACGTGGTGCGCATAGGAGGCAGGCCAAGGGCTCAATTGGGAGTAAGGGGTTGACAAACAGAACTAATGCCTCTTTTCCCTTTTCCGCAGATTACCAGAAGAAATTCCACGCCCTCCTGCAGACCTCATTTCCACCTGAATTCCCACCCCTTCCTGTCCTCCACCTATAAAACCCTAAGCCTTCATCCTTCTAATCAGTCCATATTTTGGACTCAGTCTTGAATGGCTATTCTCTTTTTTGCATTTACCACATTATATGGTTTGGATTCCCCAACTCTTTATATTTATACCTCTGTTTTGTCCACAGTGGTGAACTCACTACCAGTTCCGACTTCCAAGGTAAATGGAACGCAGCATTTAGCTCCTGATGCGAGAGAGTGTGTGTGTGTGTGTTCACCCTGTGATGGACTGGCACCCAGTCCAGGGATTATTCCTGCCTTGCCCTCAGATCTTCCTGGGAGAGGCTCCATCTTCCCTTGGGCCCTACCCCAGATAAGCAGGTTTAGAAAACAGATGGATGGGTGTGTGTTCACAGTTCCTAACTAGTCTCTCTACTGACATCTTCAGATTTACCCTCAGACTTCTAGATGTTCTTCAGTCTGTCAGTGTGAAAATTCTTCTTGCAAGCTCTCCAGCAGTCCCCAGTCACAAGTGTTTCTTGTACATCTAAGACGTATCACCTGACTAGTTGTCACCAGACCCCTTTCCTTTAAAGCCCAGACAGTCTGTGTTCCCCTTGTAGGACCCCCGGCTTAAGAGTCTCAGCAGCCTCTCACAATGCTTGAAGGCCCTATTAATCCTATTTTCAGCTCCCTAATCCAAATTAAAGGGTCCGCCACTTCCTAATGACACCAGCACACCCATCTGGACTGCTGGAAATGTCCACTTCTTGTTTAAACTCGTGACTTGCAAACGCTCATTTCTCAAGTCTCTTATTTATTTATACTGTCAAGATGTTTGACATGCGAGCCTGTTAAGGTGCAGCTTCAGTTGACGGCCATGTTAGCCACCCGCTATGGATGACCATCATTTGTTCAGCCTTCTACTTCAGTGTGGAGGAACCTAAAAGAATTAGGGTCAGAGTTTGAGAAACAGGGGAGTAATTGTGACAGTGGTAACCTGGGGTCTTGTTTGTTACTCCACTGTTGACTGACTGTGTACTATGGACCATTAGCTACGGTCACTTCTATCCATTGGAGCCCTGAATATACGGCACCTTCACAAAGTAATCAGAACCCTTCACTTTTCTCACATTTTTTTTTATCATGCATCCGTAGGCAAAAATCATTTAAATTCATTTTTTCCATTGTAAGTGCCATTGTGGATGGACTGGCAGCCCATCCTGAATGGAGGGTGGATTCTAGCCCAGCCAGGAGGCCATAACAGAAGGACAACATGTCATTACCCTGCTGGGATGAGCATTATTATCCCAGTCGGGGTGAAGGATTAATGGAGGGACTGGAGGAGGTTGTTTCTCAAGAGCAGTTCCTACTCCCATGCAATGGATGGCTGTGTTCCCAGTGCAACCAGTGTGGATGCTTGCAGGGATTCATGGGAATCGTAGTGCTGAAGGACAGCCCTGTCAGTATCCTCGGGTGACATTGGAGGGCACTGCTTTGTAGGGCTTAAACACGACCCGCCATTCTGTACTATGGCACCGGAAGCAATCCCGGGTCCAACATAAAAGGAAGCCGTCCAGCCTCTCCCAGTCGGGAGGCAGGTGGTAAGACACAAACGGAGGTGGAAAGAGGAAGAAGTGTACTTGTTTTCGAGAGTTTTGGCTGGTGTTTGTCTGTAAATGTGCTGGTGAAAAATTAAAAAATAATAATAATTTGGACCCGGAATTGTGTTGGTTTCAATTGTGTTTGAGGTCTGGGGCTCAATGGCACCCATCTTGTGATCACACCATGATCAAAAAACACTCAATACCCCTGAATGACAAAATGGAAACAAAATTTGAGGAAATTTAGGAAATAAAAATGTCACATTGACTCAGGTATTCAGACTCAGGTGCATCCCATTCTCTTGATCCTCACTGAGATGTTGCTACACCTTGTTTGGAGTCCACCTGAGGTCATTTCCATCGGTTGGACATGATGTGGAAAGGCACAGAGCTGAATATAGAGGGTGTGTATCTTAGCAAATGCCAAGCTGTGAAGTCAAAGGAGTTGCCTGTTGAGCTTAGATTGTGAGGTTCTAGCTGGTACCGTGTGGTCCTCTGGGGGACAATGACAAGAATAGCTGAGCATCATGGGAATAGCACTGATAGGAGACCATGGGACTGGAGGATGGAGCCTAGTGAGGAGGTGTACAGAGGAGTGCCTGTCCTCGTCACAACCCTGTACTTGCTTGCTTGACATCTCTACTCAGATATTTTATGATGGACACAGGTTAGCTGGTCAGGCGTTTGCTTGCTTTATGTCTTGTTATTGTTCAACTGCTGATTAAGGAAAAAAGAAACATTTGAGGAGTTTGCATCTGAAATTGCAAGTCACTTACAGATAAGGCAAAAGAAGTTCCATAGTAGCAGAAACTGGTCAGTAGTTAAGAAAAGGTTAGAATGAAAGCCTGCAGCCACTGCGGCCCTCGACGATTGGAGTTGGACACCTCTCCATTAGAAGATGAGTGAATTGTGGCTTTGAAGGTATGCAGATGGTCAGCAACAATACTCAAATATAATGTTCAGGCAATGAATGATTGGCATGAACAGGCTCAAAGTGTGCCAAGAAAACATGCCCCACACCACCAGCCTGGACTGTTGACACCAGATGCATGGATTCATGCTGTTAGTGTTAATTTCTGCCTCTAGCATAAATGGGAGCACCCAGACACATAACTCAGCTGATGAAGAGCCTCAAAGAAAATCAAGAAGTTGCAGTGAGAGCTGAATATGGCAACACTGATTGGTTTTTGGGCGGCAGGGTGGTGCAGTGGGTAGCGCTGCTGCCTCACAGTAAGGAGACCCGGGTTTGCTTCCCAGGTCTTTCCTGCATGGAGTTTGAATGTTCTCCCCGTGTCTGCGTGGGTTTCCTCCCACAGCCCAAAGACATGCAGGTTAGGTGCATTGGTGATCCAAAATTGTCCCCAGTGTGTGCTTGGTGTGTGTGTGTGTGTGCTGGTGCCCTGCCCGGGGTTTGTTTCCTGCCTTGCGCCCTGTGTTGGCTGGGATTGGCTCCAGCAGACCCCGTGACCCTGTAGTTAGGCTATAGCGGGTTGGATAATGGATGGATGGATGGATGATTGGTTTCCAATGAAACGTGGCATCAGGCAAAGACACCTCTTGTCACCGTACCTGATCAACCTTCATGAAGAAGCCATCTTCAGAAAAGCATAGAAATAGAACCAACCTGAGGTATGCAGAAGACACAACACTCGTTACCAGCAGCAAAGAAGCCATGCTGCATCTACTAAGAAGAGTCAAAGCCGAATTGGGATTAGAACTGAACATAAACAAGATGAAGATCATGAATGCGGAAAATGACAAAGATGTTGAGCCTGATGGCAACAGAATGGGAGTTGTAAAGAATTGCAATCTCCTGGAAATGTGGAAGCAACTAGCAGTGAAGAAACACCGTGCTTGGTCACTCTACAATGAAGGCTCTCGACAAAATATTCAAAAGGTAAGGAAGTAACACCCAAAACGGAGCTCAGACTTGTCCACTTGCTCATTTTCTCGGTGGTCAATTATGGATGTGAAACCTGGATATCAAAGAAACAAGATAGACTCAAATGAACTTTGGTGCTGGAAAGGGATTCTATGCGTGTCCTGGACCACCAGAAGAAAGGACAAATCGTTTTCTGGAAGGGACCTAACCGGCTATGTCACTCTAAGACCAAATGACGAAGTTACAGCTTTGTCTTATTTTGGTCACATCGTCAGAAGAGAGAGATCACAGGAGAAGGATGTCACATCTAGGTTGATTGAAGGAACCAGTTAAATAGGGCAACTTGCAACCGGGTGGCTGGACATATTGAGAACAACTGTGACAACCAAAACTGACTTCTTTTTTTAGATCTTTAATTCATCAAGTTGCTAAGACTCAAACCAGAAATTGAGATTCATCTGACCAGGTTAGATTTTTCAGGTCTTCAACTGTCCAATTTAGTGGTTGTCTGTTCTTGGCTGACAGGATTGGAACCTGACTGACCTCTTCAAGGACCAACAGGTTGTGCATTCTGAGATGCCTTTCTGCTCACCACAGTTGTACAGAGTGGTTTTCTGAATTATGCTAGCTTTCAGTCAGCTCAGACCAGTCTGGCCATTCTAACCCTCTCATTAGTAAGGTGTTTCTGTCCACAGAACTGCCGCTCACTGGATGTTTTTTTTTTTTTTTCTTCCACACCATTCAGGGCCTGCGGTGGGCTGGTGCCCTGCCCTAGGATTTGCTCCTGCTTTGCACCCTGTGCTGGCTGGGATTGGCTCCAGCAGATCCCCCCTGACCCTGTGTTAGGATATAGCAGGTTGGACAATAACTGACTGACTGATTGACCGACCATTCTGGGTGAACTCTAAAGACTGTTGTGGGTGCAAATCTCAGGAGATCAGCTGTTACAGAAATACTTAAACCAGTCTGTCTGGCACCAGCCATCATGTCATGGCTGAAATCACTGAGATTACATTTTTTCCCCATTCCACATTAACTGAAGCTCCCAACCTGTATCTTCAGAATTTTATCCATTGCGCTGCTGCCACCTGATTGGCTGATTGGCTGTCGAGGTGTTCCAAAAAATTTGTACAGGGAATGTAAATGGAGGCACTTGTGAGGACCTAACAACCTTCTTCTCCATGGTCTGGTTAAGCAGCTGCCCACCAACAAACGAAATGACTCCCTCAATATGTTTAAGAAGCGTTTGTAGACTCTCTTGTTGTGTGAATTTCTAGCTGATAATAGCTTTGATAGGTTTATGTAACCTGGGAAGTGTAGCCAACTTACATTTTGCTTAGAGCTCTTTACTTGTGTAACCAATTGTCCTTTAACACTTTTTCCCAAAGAGACCCCCAGCATGAAGTTTACTTGATTATGGAAATTTTTTTAGTAAGTCACTTAAATAAAAGCATCTTCCTAGAAAATGCGTGTAAATGAAGTGCAGCATTAGATTACTGTCCATATGTAATTAAATTTTCTGCCTCGTGATTAACAAACGCGGTCTGAATTTGGCATTTAGATCTTAAGTTTCACTTCAAAAGCAACTGAATTCGAAAACGGGGTCACCCGATGGCATTCAATTTTCCGATCCTGATCTAATTTTCCTATTTCTGATCCCATTCCCCGATCGCAGTCCATTTTCCAATTTCTGATCTCATTCCCCATTGCAGTCCATTTTCCTATTTCTGATCTCATTCCCCATTGCAGTCCATTTTCCTATTTCTGATCTCATTCCTCGATCGCAGTCCATTTTCCAATCCCGATCCCAATCCTCGTCACGTGTCCGTCTCTTGCGGGGAGCCGGCTGCCTCTGTCAGCGCCGATCAGCGCACTCACTGAAAGATGGCGGTGCGGATGGAGAAACAGACGGGAGAACGCAGGCTGCCGATTTAGCTTTTATAAAGTAACAATAACGCGTATTTGGTGTTAGTTCAAGGAACAAAATACTGCAAAACTTTTTCTTTTTTTTCCTTTTTTGTGGAAGCGAGATGGACGCGCATACTCCGTGCTGGAATTTCGTTTCACAAACTCCCCGGGATCCTTCTCTCGCTGGGGATTTACTCAGACTGCTGTCATTTTTGTAGAAAACCTTGGGATAATAAAGTCTGCAAGGAAAGCGGTCACAGACGAAAAGTGGATTTAAAAAAATGTCGGACAGCAAAGTTATTGTGGCAGTGAGAGTGCGGCCGATGAACCGAAGGGGTAGGTACACTCGACTCGGGTGGGATCGGCTCGGTTCGGGTCCGCTCGGCTCGTTGCTCTGTACAGCCTGAGCAGCCGCGGTGGACTTTCTCAGCACTTTTCTTTTTTGGGGGGTGGCCGTTCGCCGGTGGTTGTCTCTTTTTAACTTAGTTGCTCTCTTTTTTTTTGGGGGGGGGAGTGGGGGGGTGAGAGTTGCGCGGACTTGTAACCGTCTGTCTATGTGTGTGTGTGTGCGTCCTTTTCTACAGAGATCGAGCTGAACACAAAATGTGTGGTGGACATGGAAGAGAATCAGACCGTCCTGCAGCCTCCGCCATCGAACTCAAAGGGGGAGAACAGGTACAAAATTAAAAAACAAAAAAAAAATTACAAGGCTGGGCTGGCGTGACAGACTGAGTGGCGCTTTTTCCGCTTTCGCTTTTAAGTCCTTCCCTTTTTTTGACACCAGTGTCTATTCCCCACCCCTTTACTCTTAGGTTTCTGAGATTTAAGTATCTTAAAATAAAATATCTGAGACAGAAATGGTAACTGACATCCTCAAAGCCCCCCAAGTGCCAGGCAGGTGGCCCATCAGTTCACACCCCTTGACATCGCTAACCACCAGGTAGCTGGGAGATTTCTTTTTAAGATCCAAGACTTTAGTCGTCACACGCACAGCTATACAGGTACAACGTGCAGTGAAATGAAAAATGATTTCTCACATTTGTTTGTATTTCGAATTTGTTGTTTCTGTGTGTCCGGTGCAGCATTCCGATGTCGGCAGTTGTTCAGTTCATATAGCGCCTTTCATAGTTTAAATTGTACAGTATATATTGCAACCTGATGTGTCTTATTAGACACTGGACTTCCATCCATGAGCTCGCCTTTCTTTTTACGGTTTGTGCCCGCTTTTCAGTCTTAATTTTTTTCTTGCACTGCCGATCAGTATGTCGTTACGTTGGCCCTGCGATCAAAAATGAGAGAGTGATTTATGAAAAATTATTTTATTCAGATGTTGGTTGACTACTCAAAATTTCAAGAAATAGTAGATTACTGCACAACTAGAAGGTTAAAAAAAAAATAACCAATGCGCAAAAACCATTCCACATTAAAATCTGGTATTTTGGAAAACTATAGCGATCAAAATTAAACGTTGCAACAAGCGTATTACAAAGGGGGGCCTGAAAATGAGTTTTGTCCGCGCTGTCTGACGACTGCAAGTTAGTAGGAAGTGTCGAGGCCCTTTGCTTTCAATGACTTTGGGACATTTGCCCCCACAGGACGTGGCTAATGCCCTGCGCTGCTCTGGCTTGATTTTGAAAATCCTCTCGTCTTCCACAATTCGGGGTGTTTTGCCATAGTGTCGCTAGTCCTCTTCCAGAGATTCTCGGTCGGGTTCAGATCAGGACTCCGGGCTGGCTGTTTCATCGCTTTGATCTTCTCGGCTTCTCAGAATTGCTTCACCCGTTTTGCAGTGTGGCGAGGGGGGGCTTTGACATGTAGCCTATATATATATATATATATATATATATATATATATATATATATATATATATAAATATAAATGAGTGGTTGATTGGGTGACCGCCAGGGATGGAGCCGCGTGTTGTCCGAGGAGGTCCTGAGCCACGTTAGCACTCACCTTGCCATGTGCGACCCCTGCTGCAGACATCCCTTAATCCCGACCCCAGGCCCCCCTCATGATGTTTCCTTCTTCAAACTTTACTGACATCTTAACACATATACACTGAAAAAAACAAACAAAAAAAAATTACGGTATATAAAAAACAAAAAACTGTTAGCTGCGTTTTGAATTTTACCGTCAAAAATAAGGCGACAATATTTTTAGGTCCTAAACGTATGTTATAAAATTGTTTCTTCTTTATAGATAGATAGGCCTAGATACTTTATTAATCCCAAGGGGAAATTCACAAGTATACAACTTGAATAGGCGAGTCTCGGTGTATAAGAATCCATGTCAAGTAGTAAAAAGTGTCCGGGGAGCGATTTCACATAAAAGAAAGTGGTGGAAGTGTTCAGTGAAATAGAGAATAATAGAGAAAAGGGTAAACAGATAAAGTCATACACGGAGCTGCTGGAATAGCTCATTACAATAGAAATGAACGTTTAACCATAAGCTGGAATCCATGCACTATAATAAATACGTGAATCATTAAACCGTCAAAAGGTGCTGCCAAAACCACACACTAGTATACAGTTTGTATCAGTACAATAGCAACAATTAATAGCAATCATGTTATACCATTTAATTGTATCCATTGAAAAGAATTCAAAGTTTAATGGAGTTGTGGCATGTTGTCTGGTAAAGTAAGGTTTGCTTTTGTGATGTATGATGTCCTACTGGCACGGCCGTCGCCACCATTAAAATGAATCGGATATTCGCCCAGAGCGCAGATCGTAAGGGGGCGGAAAAAAGCCAAACAGCACGGGTCAGGTTGGTGCACTAATCAGCTTGCCCCATCGCGCAAAATAACCGAGCACTGGCACTGCCTACGGGTTTGCCAGTTTATCGAAAACAACCCACCATTAAACCACCTTCCATAACCTCAAAGAAACTTAAGCAGTCGGAGAAAATCAAGTCCGGTAACTCCCAATATGCAAAGGAACAATATTGTAAAAGGGGGCGTTTCCTTATGCAAATATCGTAACTGTATGCAAATTTAGTAATCTGTGCCTAGGAAAAAAAAAAAACAGAAAATGTTTTAAGTTATGGAAATTTGCATCATATGGCAACCGCACAAACTGCTTTTACCACGGATGCACATTAAGAAACAGCTACATAAAGCAAATCCATCTGATCATTTGAGTTCAATTAACGTAAGGTAGCTGTTTAAAGTTAAAGAATATTTATCCTTGTTAACCACGTGACAGTGTATTCGCGCAAACCACACACGGTCAACAAAGCGACTTGTCTTTAAACAGCTCGGTGCAGTAAAATGGATGGTGTAAAATCCGACTTCCTTTCTGATGGCATTTGCTTGTTTATTGGCTCCATGATTACCTTTTTTCACAGAAAACAGAATATATATATTTTTTACGGGTTAACAATGTGAATAACATTGTATTGGTCTGTAA
Organism: Polypterus senegalus; assembly: GCF_016835505.1. Classification (NCBI taxonomy): domain Eukaryota; kingdom Metazoa; phylum Chordata; class Cladistia; order Polypteriformes; family Polypteridae; genus Polypterus; species Polypterus senegalus. Next base: position 122,860,157 of record NC_053168.1, read on the forward strand.
GTTTCATTCCAGTGCTTCGCTGTTACTGAAACAGCACTTTTACAGTTGTTTACCTTCGCTTTTTAACGGTTTTATAATATAAAAATAACAGCCAACGTTTACAATGTAGGTTTAATTTCACACTGAGCACAATGTTCCCCATCCGAACTAACTAAATTAAACTTGCATTTCGACACTGAAATGAACTTGGGACCAGTTCTTCTCTTCACAATGTGCTAGCCGGGCTGCCTTTTAATTTCTTTTTTATTTTTTAATCATTCTGCTTCTTGCTGGTCACTCTGGAGAGGGCCTTCAGTCCCAATTCACGCTGTATGTCCTTGTCCTGTGCAGCACTGACTTGGCGAGCAATTCAAGCAGCGGTGCTGACCCGATGCCCCCCCAAACTGAGAATCTCCGTATCATCCTCGTGCACTTGTCATACGCCCTAACCCTTTTTTTTTATTATTTCGGAACTTTGATGACTTTGTTTCTTTGGAAATTACGCCCTTGGATGGACCGACTTCTCTTTCAGTGACCCTTCAGAGAGGGTCTTCCCGCGAGTCTCGATCTGAACAAACTTACGTTGCAGCGTTTCGGTTGCCCATCTTACAAAATGCCCACCAGTGCTGACTAATCGGTATTTCAAGACATTGTCCGATTAGAACCAATTGTTAATTAGTACCACCCGATCTCGGATTGTTGACCTTCTTCAATTATCTTGTTGAAATCTTTTATTTTTTGGAGGTAGTTTTCACTGATATCACTGAATCTACGTTGAGGGAACATTCGATTTGGATGAGCAGTGACTCTGTAAATGACAATAATGCTATTTGTTCTCTTAGTTATGATCACTAGTGCAGAACCAGCCCAGGATGCGATGCATGCTGGGATGTAGGCAGCAACAGTACCATTTTAAAACACGTTTCATTTGTCTCCAGATCAGACTCGGAAGATCATGTGTGACGTGTTGTTTCTGGTGCCCCGGTTTGTGCCACAAAGCCATTGAGCCCAAGAAGAAAGCGTTCTTTTATGTCGCCCAACTGGTGCCCATGCAGTGTGTGGTAAGCTATGCACAGAAGACATGCCAGCCAGAAATGAAATGGGAGTTCAGGTTCTGTGAAGTAGGAATACTACCTGGTGTGCCACCGTGCCATTAATCCATCCATCCATCCATTATCCATCCTGCTATATCCTAACTACAGGGTCGCTCTGCTGGAGCCAATCTCAGCCAACACAGGGTGCAAGGCAGGAAACTAACCCTGGGCAGGGCGCCAGTCCACCGCAGGGCACGCGCACACACACACTGCCATCATGCCACCTTCAAGAATGACTATGGGTATGTTTATTTAATAGGGTATGTTATGATGGACTGGAATTCTGTCCTGGGTGGGCTCTTACCCTGTGCCCAGTGCTGCCAGGATAGCCCCATGTGACTGTGAATTGGATTACGTTGGTAGATTTTTGCGAAATGAACAGCATTCATTTATATAAATTGGTTTGTACTTTGTTTTTGTGTGTTTTAACAAATCTGCATCCTTATGTTTACTAATTCTGTATTTAGCCATTTGTAAAATTTTTACTTGCATTTGTGACGACTGCTCTGTGCTTGCACTCGGTGAGGGGCGCTATATAAAAATAAAGGGAATTAAATTGAATGTCAGGGTCCTCCTAAACAGGACATAATGATGCTAGCGCCCTCCAGTGCAGGGCTCCTGTATTTCTCCTCTGTTTCATTGTAGTGCCCACGATCAATGTTCCATCTTCCTCTTCTCCCCTTCTCTTTGGGGTCGATGTTCCTGATCAGTCTTTTCAATTCAGTGCCCCCCCCCATCCCTAAACCTTTTCATTCCTGGCCATGATGCCCCCTTCTATTCCCAAATTATTTACTTTGTTATACCTGACAGTATTTTCTTGTGAGCTTTCCATGCTTGGAGATTTTTTGGAATTGTGGTGTACCCTGTCAGTTTGTTTTAGGTCTGTGCACTGGCGTGTAAGTGATCTGTTGTGGTAACTCAGCACCCTCCTTATGCCACCTGTGATGGACAGCACGCATGTGCGGGCGTCCTGCCCGGGAGGCCAGTAGGGCGGAAGGACAGAGGGAGACAACCTATTAAGGCTACAGGTTCTCCCAAACACCGTAGATGGCAGCTTCCCTATGCGATGCTACCAGTGTGTTCGCATGCTGGGAATTGGAGTCCAATAGAGCAGCTTTGTTGTGTCCTGTGGGTGCCACCAGGGGGCTCTGCAGGGATACATGATCCCTGCTCTCTGGAACTTGGATTGTTTCCGTCGGGCTTTGCCCTGCACCAGAAGTACTTCTGGGTCCAAGATAAAAGGAACTGCCCTGCCACATCCAGGAGAGTCAGAGTTGGGAGGAAGGAGGACAAAGCTCGCCTGGAGGTGTGGAGGAGAGGGAAGTGGTGAATTAAAGAGGATGAAGAGGAGAAGGCATGATTGATAATAAATAAATAATTTGAACCTGGGAATGGTGTTTGTTTAGTGGTGTCTAAGGTTTGGGATGCTGCAGAGCCCCCTACAGGTCACACCGCACATCCATTTGTTGTAAGTCCAATATTAGGAATACTGTAAGTGCAAGCGCCACAGAGCCAATCCACATTTATTGCAAGCCTTGTTCATGTTGTATAGTGCCTTTCACAAGGGCATACAACAGTATGATGTAAAATCAGGACGGTAAGCGCTGCTGCCTGTCAGTGCCGGCGATCAGGGGTTCAGTCCCACACCAGACCCCTATCTTTGTCAAGTCTGCATGTTCTCCCATAATGCCTTATGATTCACATACCCCAGTAGGTCAGTGGGGAGTTTGCATGTTCTCTCCGTATCTTGTACTTCTCACCAGCTGCTCTGTTTTTATCTTATATAATCGGAGTTGTGTGTGTAGAAGAAAGAGGGGCTGCGTTTTCTTTTTTAACTTGATGGATTTGTTTTTTCTCGTGTGTATTTTTTTTGGAGCACTGTCGCTGTGTGGCTGTACTGTTCATATGAGTCTATAATTGTCTGATTCTTGTGTTATTATTGTATGTGTCTTGCTTGCCTAAGTGAAAGAAAAGTTAGGAAAATATATTGGGGTCATGGTGGGGGACAGCGTCAGTTACTAGGCACGAATGAACCCCGAAAATGGCGTCAGCCTGTTGGGCTCGTGCATACAAATACTCAATAACGGCACGCGCCATTTGAACCCAGGACACTGGATCTGAAAGGTAGAGATGCCAGCCACTCACTGCTCCGCCGTGCAGACCTGATATTATATCTGTCTCTGCTTACTGCCAGTGTGGAGTCTTCACGCTTTTAAGACGTTTGAGTCATCTTCTGGTCCGTTCAAGTCACTCGGTAATCGGCAGAACAAAATTAGATTATCCATCCATCCATCGTCTTAACCCGCTTATCCAAAGTAGGATCACGGGGTGACTGGAGCCTGTCGCAGCAACAGTCCTTGAATAGTGTGCCAGTCCATCACCAGGTGAACACATACACACACATATCCGGGACCAGTTTAGCAATACCAACTCATCCAACCGGCGTGTCTTTGGACTGTGAGAGGAAACCGGAGCACCAGTGGAATCTCATGTGAACATGGAAAGAACTAGCAAACTCCACATTTTATTATCCATCCAGCCATCTTTTTCCGAAACCCACGTATCCAAAGCAGGATCACAGGGTAGCTGGAACCTGTACCAGCAAGGACTAGGAAGGAACAACCACTGGATAGGGTGCCAGTCCATCACAGGGTGAACACACACACACATATATACACATATCAGAAACCAGTGTAGCAGTACCAGTTCATCCAGCCTGTGTGTCTTTGGACTGTGAGAGGAAACCTGAGCAACCTGAGGAAACCTACATGAACATAAAGAGAACATGCAAACTCCACATTTTATTATACACTATCCATCCAGCCATCTCTTCTCTAAACCCGCTTATGCAAGACTGGGTTTGAGCCAATCCCAGTAGTCATAGGGTACAATACAATACAATACAATACAGTTTATTTTTGTATAGCCCAAAATCACACAAGAAGTGCCGCAATGGGCTTTAACAGGTCCTCCCTTCTTGACAGCCCCCCAGCCTTGACTCTCTAAGAAGACGAGAAAAAACTCCCAAAAAAAACATTGTAGGGAAAAAATGAAAGTAACTTTGGGAACGGCAGTTCAGAGAGAGACCCCTTTCCAGGCAGGTTGGGTGTGCAGTGGGTGTCAAAATGAAGGGGGTCAATACAATACATTACACAGAACAGAACAAATCCTCAATGCAGTATAAAAATAAAAAAATTACAAGTACGGAGCAGAATTTAACAGTAGATGATATCACCTAATAGGATTTGGATTTGTTTAGAGTCCTGGAGACCTCAGTCATCAAGCTGCCTCCCCCTATTGGCCATTCCACAGCTGAAACAGCACTGGGCCAGCCAATCCAAAGAAAGGACCCCTCTACCCCATGATTCCTGCGATCCTCCATCAGGGATGACTTTACCTCAGACAGGCAAAACAACTTGGCAGGTGGGCCGTGGCACGAAGAGCCACATTTGACTACCAGGCAGAAACAACACCAGGACAGGATGCCACAGGGAAAACAGAAAGACACACAGAGCAGGGGAAAATTAGCAAGGCCTGTGTGTCTTTGGACTGTAGAGCACCCAGAGGAAACCCACGTGGACACAGGGAGAAGATACAAACTTCACACAGGGAGCGGCTGGGATGTGAACCTCAGTCTTCCTAGTGTGATGCAACAGAACTGCCACTGTGCCACCAAGCCACCTCATACTGTACCGTACCGTACCATCTCATATAATCCAGGTCTGACTGGATTCTAACTGTGTGCTGCACCTCCTTATATCATATAAAAATAATAATCTTCCCATTCACTTTTTATAATATGATATGATATATAAATAATATAACATAATAGAATCTTCCCATTCACGTTTTATAATATAATATATCAATAATATATCTTCTCATTAACTTTTCCTACTGAGTAATACAGTATATTATATATTCTCATTCACTTTTCCTATAATATAATGCAATATAATATAATATAATATAATGTATAACTCAGTACAAAAAGTGAATGGGAATATTATATTATTTATATATTATTTATATATTATAAAATGTGAAAGGGAAGATTATATTATATTATATTATATTATATTATATTATATTATATTATATTATATTACCTTTCCATCCACTTTTCCTAGTGAGGGTTGCAGTTATTTTATTATACTAGCCTTTCCCCTTTGGCTCCGCCCACGTAGTAGTGAAACAGGACAAACTTTAACAATCAGTAAACAAGCAGGTATCGCTAGCTAAGCAGGGGCAAGGTACACTCCAAAATGAGGCGTGAGGATGGCCCGCCTGGCTCACTACCCCCGACATCGCACTTCCCCCTCCCCTCGGTCTGCAGCCTCTGTCTCAGATTAGTGCGAATATGTCGCTCCTGCAAGTGGACTGTGATACTTAGGGCGATGAGGGAAGTCGCAAAATGAACCGGAATGTTCACGCAAATTATAGAAGAAAACCCGATCTAAATCCATTAAGTAGTCCTCTCATGAAAAGCAGACAGACAGAAGTTAGATTTTTATATATACAGAGACTAGCTGTCCCCCGCGGCTTCGCCCGCATATTAGTGAAACAGGACAGTGAGGAGGGTCCGGCCCAGTTCCCCACTCCTGACGTCACGCTGCCCCATCCCCTCGGCCTCGAGTCTCTGTCTCAGATTAGTGCAAATATACCGCTGCTGCAAGCGAACTATGATTCTTAGCGCGATGAGGGAAATCGCAAAATCAACCGGAATGTTCAAGGAAATTATTAAATAGTTAAATAGTTCTCTCGTGAAAAGCGGACAGAGAAACAGACAGGTGTTGGATTTTATATACAGTAGATATAGAAATTATATATAAACATCTACGCATGGAAGTGAAATGAGAGGTGGAGTCAGGGTAAGGGCTCCGCCTCCGAGGAAACAGAAACTCTCTTAGCTGCTAATAACACAAGTGATGCGAGCACATCGGCAAAATGAATCCTCCTAGGAGAGAGACGCCCAGAGTAGTTCCTTTCAATTACCTGACATCTCTACATTTCAAGTTTTTTTCTGATGATTTCAATAGTTTCTAGGACCCATTTTTTGGATCTGGCTTGCACAGCTTATTATATTATATTATATTATATTATATTATATTATATTATATTATATTATATTATATTATATTATATTATATTATATTATATTATATTATATTATATTATATTATATTATATTATATTATATTATATTATATTATATGACCTATCCATCTACTTTTCCTAGTGAGGGTTGCAGTGATATGTTCTGTTCTGTTCTATCCTATGCAGGCCGTGTTGGTGTCCATGTGGACTGTGTGTGAATGTAGATTTTTCTCCCATGTCCCCAAAGATGTCTGTCTTAGGTTAGTTGGCAAGCCCTACTGGCCCAGTGTAAGTATGGACATGCGTGGCTCCTGCAGTATACTGGCACCACATCTGGGGGTGGTGCCTGCTGTGCCCCCAGTGCTACTATGATAACCTCCTCATTTTTTAAAACAATCTAATAATGACACGATGCATTTTGTTACAGAACAGGCAGACGTCATGCAGGACTATTGTAGTAGATGGTGTCCTAGCAGGAGCCTTCGGATGCCTCCACGTCAAATCCGTTAAGTTAAACTTTTTCTAAATGGTTACGAGTAGTGAGAAGTGAACCTCACATTGGCAGTGTAGGGCCTGGAATGTGGAAAAGAAAGAATCCCCCCGCTTTTCTTCTGCTAACCCCCCCCAAATTCCTGTTGGCTCTTCTCCAAAATATCAGTGCAACAGACTGTAAAAATAAATGGCCAGAATGAGAGCATGGAGCCTGCCGTGTTGTGCCCATTCCCATACGCTTGTCCTGCCTCTGTCACGCTGCCATTCGGGGACCCTTGTGTCAAAGCACATTCTTTTTATATCATATGCTTGGAATCCGCATTTTTTGAAAGGATACCACTTCCGCTGAGCGAAAGCAATCATCTGAACCAAAGTTTTGCGTGAGGCAGAGAGGCCACACAAAAGACAATGCATCAAGAAAGAAAGAAAGAAAGAAAGAGGGTGAAGGGGCTCCTTGAGCATCGCCGAGTAGCGGACCACTGTACGAAATGACTTATGAGGCGAGCGCCAGAGTCAAACAGCTGGCGGGCAGTCACGTGCCCATGTGCTAATTTAATTTCCCCCTTTAACAAAGTCCGGATTTCTGAGGAAAACAAGGGACTTTTTGAACTTGAATTCTTAATGCGGCAGGATCAGTGCTCCGTGCATGTAATGAGGCTTGGAACAGGAATTTCAAAAGAAAACCTGCCAGCTGACTTGAAGGAATTCACTGTAACGAACAAGAGCCTGTTATGTTGTGGTATTTTTCTATCCATCCATTGTATGAATATTGGATTACGCTGGTTTATGACTGTCATGTTATTGGCATATTTTCCATCTGTCCATATTTTTTATTAATAACATGAGACTTCAGACATGGGAAAGGTTTGGGGCAGCCACCCATATAATCTGTTCCTGGCTGCAAAGTTATAGAAATGCAAGAAAAAGTAGTTCATAAGACTGAGTCCAAAAAGAACTGAATTGCAGAGGAAGGGAGTGAGGCTTTATAGGAAGTCTGGGGAAAGTGACGTCATCCTCGGTCCCCGGGGCCGGAAGTGACGCCATCGTCGGGGGGACCGGAAGCGGCGTCGCATCGAGTTGAGGCGGCGGTTCCGGGTGGGATTTCCCGGGTAAGGTCTGCAGGGAACTTTTGGCGCTTTTCCACTGCATAGTACGGCACGACACGGTTCAGTTCAGCTCACTTTTGGGGGGTTTTCCACTGGGAACAGTACCTGGTACCTGGTCCTTTTTTTAATACCACCTTAGCCGAGGTTCCAAGCGCGCCGAACCATTACCAAAACGTGACGTGTAAACTCTGCTGGTCACTGATTGGCCGGAGAAAATCGTCATTACTGCGTCACTGGCTATTCTTTTCTTTAAAGGTACACATATGCGGAAGTTTGTGTCCCGTCTCTCCATCGCTGGACGCAGTTTGTTGCATAAGTGGATGAATGTTTCTTCAGACATTCGAAAGTTCTCCAGCCACTGAGTGTTTGTAAAACCGGGAACAATCACATCCCACCACTCTGAGGCACGGTTAAATGTCCAAACAGATGGTCTGTTGTGGCGACTTTTTTGCAAAATGTGGAAGATCTGTAATATACAGAATCAGCATTTTAATGTTACACTGGCCGTTAAGTTCATTTTATGCTTTGCAACAGTGATAAAAGTTAGCTAGTGACGTGCTTTTTTTAGATGCTTACCCTTGCGCGTCGTCGAGCTAAAGTGTTGTCGTTGTCTGCGTGTTGTTGTAAAAGTTCCACGGTGTCACGGCAGTAGAGGCGCAACTCTAACGACACGGGAATAATCCCGCCCACTCTAAAGCGGTACTAAACTGCAGTCGAACGCAAAACCGAGCCGAACTGAGCCGAACCAAGGTGAGCTGTACTGAACCGTGCTGTGCCGTACTATGCAGTGGAAAAGCGCCTTAAGAAAGAGAGTTAATGCACCCCACTGCCCCTTGCGCAGATGTGTTACCATTATTCTTTAAGCCCTTCAGCTGCCTCCTATTCGCACGTATGTGACACCAGTACTGTCCGGGCTCATGCCTATCCCAGCAGCACTAAACATGAATCATAGAATGCGTTTACTCACCAAGTACCCCATGATTCATGTTTTTCTGAGATGTGGGAGATGAACCTTAACATTTGAAAGAAACCTTATGCAGACACAGGAAGACTGGGCACACCAGACAGGATCTGAACCCGGGACCCTGGATGTGTGAGGCAGCAGTGCCAAACAATCAGAATCAGAATTCACAATATTGGCCAGGTACACTAATGTCTACTAGGAATTTGTCTTGGCAGCATTGGCACAACATACAGGGACAACATCATAAAAAATGTAAAAAAAAAAAAAGCTAAAACGGAATAAATAAGTCAAACTGTGAAGGGAATTTAAATGGCCCAACATATACATACAGTGCCCTCCACAATGGTGGGGACAAAGACACATTTTTCCTTGACTGACCCCTCTCCTCCACAGTTTAAAATTACAAATCAATCAATTCAGACATTGTGATTAATGTGCACATGGCAGACTTTGTAGACATTTCAGTCACATCACAACACTTTTTCTACATGGTCGCCTCATTTCAGGGCACCGCAATGTTTGGGACAGTTGGCATCTCAGGTGTTTGTGATTCCTCAGGTAGGTTTTGTGGCTTCATACGATACGTTGGCTGGCTTCTACCCTTTGGAGTCTGTATTCGCCAATGTTCAATATGAAAACAAGAGCTGTGCCAATGAAAGTCAAAGAAGCCATTATGAGGCTGAGAAACAAGAATAAAACCATTAGGGATATCAGCAAAACCTTAGGATGACCGAAATGAACGATCTGGAATATCATGAAGAAGAAAGAACACACTGGTGAGCTCAGTAATTACAAAGGGACTGGTAGACCAAGGAAGACCTCCACTGCTGATGACAGAAGAATCCTTACTATGGTCAAGAAAAAGCCCCAAACATCTCTCCGACAGATAAGACACAGTCTTCAGGGGGCTGATGTGGACGTTTCAGAGACGACTATCAGCAGAAGACTTCATGAACAGGAACACAGAGGACACACTACAAGATGAACACCACTAGTTAGTCACAAAAACAGGATGGCCAGATTACAGTTTGTGAAATAGGACTTCAATGATCCTGTAGACTTCTGGGAAAAGGTCTTGTGAACAGATGAGACAAAAATGAACCTCATCAGTGTAGGGTGAGAACAAAGTGTGGAGATAAAAAGGAAGTGCCTGAGATTCAAAGCAGACCACCTTATCTGTTAAACATGGCGCCGAGGGTGTTATTGCTAGGACATGTATAGCAGTGTGTGGTCCTGGCACACTTCTATTCACTGGTGATGGAACTGCTGACGGCACAATGAATTCTGAGGTGTAGAGAAACATCAGATCTCCTCAAGTTCCTGTAGATGCCTCCAAAATCACTGGACGGTGCTCAATCCTCCAACAAGATAATGAGCCAAACAGACTGCTGAGACAACATGGGAGTTTATCAAAGCTAAAGAATGGAAAATTCTTGTATAGTCAAGCCAGTCACCTGACTTAAATCCAATTGGGAAGGCCGTCCATATGCTGAAGAGAAAACTGTAGGGGAAAAGCCCCAGAAACAGGCAGGAGTTGAAGATGGCTGGATTAGAAACTCGGAAGAGCATCACCAGAGAAGACCCTGAGCACCTGCTGATGTCTTTGAACCGCAGACTTCAAGCAGTCATTGCATGCCAGGGAACAAAGGCTGTAGCGTGAACTCCTGCAATGTTACTTTTCTCTGTTCAAGGTTTTCTCAGTGTTATTCAATGTTTCTACACTTAGTTTACTATTCCACTGTGCATTCTATGGTGTAATTAACTATATTTGTGCTTAAAAATCTTTATATATTTATATACAGCTCATACTGTCCAGAACGGATTAATTGTATTTACATAAAATCCTATGGGGGAAATTACTTTGAGTCACAACCAAATCAGGTTACGACCAGAGTTTTGGAACAAATTATGGTCGTGACCCGAGGTTGCACTGTATAGGAGTTAATGGGTGGTATGTCAGGGCCTCAATGTACTTTACATAATGAGCGCGGAGCCACTTCAGCCACCACTAATGTTGATGTGATGGCAGCCATTTTGCATTGGGCGTCCTTGGTAAAGAATAGGGTGTATCCCGATGTCCTTGTTAAATTGCCCATCACGGCCTGTTCATTCTGGCCCCCTAATCATCCACGGTCTCTAATTGGCTAACTATCGCTCACCACCTGACAGCTAATGTGTGGTGAGTGGCAGTTAGCCAATTAGAGACCGAGGATGATTAGGGGGCCAGAATGAACAGGCCGTGATGGGCAATTTAACAAGGACATCGGGATACACCTTGCTCTTTACCAAGGATGCCCAGGAATCTTTTATAATGACAGAGAGTCAGGACCTCGATTTTTACATCTCATCTGAAGGACAGTGCCATTTTTACAGGTCAGTGTCCCCATCACTGCAGCGGGGCATTGGGATTCACATTCAGATCACAGGGAAAGCTCCTTGTGCTGGTCTCGTCAACACCTCTTCCAGTATCAACCCAAGCTTTTCCTGGTTGGTCTCCCATCCAAGTACTGGCCGGGCCCGAACCTGGTTAGCATCAGGTGGGTGACCAGTTCTGAAGTGCAGGTGGTATGGCATCTCCAAGTCTAGGTCATAGGGAGTTGTAGCCTATCCCAGTAGCACCAGATAGAGGTCAGGAACCGAACTGGGACAGAGCAGGGCACACAGGACCATTTTAGAGCCATCATTCAATCTAACCTGCATGTCTGTTTTAGAGTGGGAGGAAAATATAGACGGACATGGGGGGCAAAATATGCAAACTCTAGGGCTCAGCATTAAAATCAAGGATGCTGGGTGAGTGGGGCAGCAGCACTAAGGAACTTGGCACTGTGCTGCCCAGCTTAATAATATAAATGCTAAACTCTAGGTGCTGCATTTAAGCAATGGTGATTTCATAGTAATTGCAAGTGTAAAAAATACAGTAGCAGAGTAAATGGTACAGAAGAGAGCGAATGAGAGTGTGCCATTGGTGGTGTGGACCAAGCAAAGTGTGCACAAAACCAGCCGGACCTAAAAGTTTCTTTCTTTACTGTTTCAGTTTTATCATAAAGTTTATGATGAATAACAACTTGCAGTGTTTATTATGATGATCCTGTGTAAACAGAATAATTGCTGAGGTAGACGGTATGTCTTAGTGGTTAAGGCTTTGGGCCAACCACCGCAGAGAAGCTTATTCAGCTGACTCACCATGTGGCCCTACGGCAGTAGTCATTTGTCTTGTGCCAGTGGAGTGCCGTTTGTGACCACCTGTGCTGTGCACATAGGCGGGCAGTCAAGTTCTAACAGCGAGTCGCGTTTTACTTTGACTTGTTACAAACAGCAGTGACGCTCACAGGCTGCACATCTAGGAAGATCAGATGTTTTGGCGTTTGGGGTTATGTCCTCTTGTGCTTCAGGTGGAAGAAAATAAGTGGCAGTACTATGTTTTGGAGGCTTCTTATACCACAGAGTGTTCTTGTGAATGTATATATAAAGAAATTGGGGGTTTGGGGGGCAATATGCCTGTTCAAAGTAATAAGACGCGCTTATAAACTGGTCCCCTTTCAAAGCCTGTAATGCGAATGTATAATACAACTGAGTAGCTTGGCGGTCCCGTTAAGTCTAAACTTACGCCGTCTGTCCTCCTTGTCTTGGATCCGAGGACACCACTTCCACCTCTGCTTCTTTCTCCCTTCCTTTTGGCCGCTGGCGAAGCAACACCAATGCTAACAGCCAGGGCTGTCGGAAATAATTCTGTGCCCTAGACATAAGCCGTCTCTATGGGTCCCTTCCTCTCGGTCCACGTCTGTCACTCATGTGTTTCATTCCAGGCTTTGAGGCCCTTGGGTATCAATGCCCACCCAACTATGATGCCTAGGCTAACAGCCGTGACATCTGGCACTGGCACTCGAGCTTTACAGAGGCTAGACATTGAACTTTCTCTTTTCCATTTCATGGTAAACGCGATTGCATCTGGTGTTTCCCTTTCTGGGACACCTCCTCTTCTTCAGTCACTCAGCCGCCATATTAACTAGTGCTGCTGTCAGTCGCTTCTGCTACATTCTTTGTTAGCATAAAGCCCCCCATCAGTGCTGTGCTGAGCATGTAAGTTAAAATAATAAATTTAAAGAAAAGTGCCAGCTAATTTTCTTTTCTTCTATAATGTGAGTTGTCACCCATTGCACATCTGCACTCGGGTCCTAACCTGGGATCCTGAGGTGGTTTGTCATGTGGTGGGTGCAACAACACGCTGTATCAGTCCATGCTCCTAACCTCCTCCTCCTCCTCCGCTATCATGTCACTAAATTTCAATCAAACCCATCAAGGCATTTTTGAGATTTGGTTTTTAGGCATTTAGGTTTTCTGTAATGATATATCAAAGGGTCCTTTCTTAGCAGATTCCTACTGCCTTACATGTGCCATCCTGCCAAATTTCTGCTTTTTAGTTAAATGGGGATTTCACTGAGGAGTGAGTCCATGAGTCAGCTTTATTTATTTAGTTATTTATGCATATCTATATATATATAAAGGAGAGTTGGGATCCAAGAGACTGTGTTTGTGTGTTTGTGGAGGGATTGAGAGTTAAGGCGGGTGGGTGAGTCACGTGATCATCTCCCCTCCCATTCACGTCATTTCATTGACTTCATTTCGCTCCGAGCTGAGCTCCGTTGCTGACGCGGTCTTGCCGTTCTTTTTCCTTAGTGTTTTAGTCCTTTCTCCTTTACTGGTTAGTACACGTGATACTTACACAGTCTCTTATAAAAGGGGAGAAGACTCCGTGCAAGAAATGGGTATTGAAACTACTTTGGAAGACATGAAATCAACGAGGCCATTAGATGGATCTCAAGAGAGGTCTTCTAGGTTGGAAAAAAAGCGCTTGGCTGCCAAAACCAGGCGATTAAACGAATCTCAACAAGAAACGACTTCTACGTTAGAAAAAAAAACGATTCGCTGCCAAAATCAAGCGGTTAAATGAATCTAAAGAAGACAGGATTTCTAGATTGGGAAAAGGACGATTGGCTGCCGAAACCAGGCGGTTAAAAGAATCCGAAAAAGACAGGACGTCTAGATTGGAAAAACTACGATCCGCTGCCGAAACTAGCCGGTTAAACATGCAGCGAAGCGCGCCAGGTCTGCTAGTATAATATAATACACACAGGGGTGGGCAAAGCAAAAACAACATTTATTTCTGTTTTCATACCAATGGTATAGTGTTACAAGATGAAGAAAGAACAGTTTATATGGAACAAAAATAACATTAGGCAGTACTAAGTAACAAAGAATAAAGTAAGGATGGATGAACAGGAGGACAGAAAAAGAAAAACAAAAACTAAAAACTCCCGGCAGCACGGTGGCGCAGTGGGTAGTGCTGCTGCCTCGCAGTAAGGAGACCTTCCCACTTCCCGGGTCCTCCCTGCATGGAGTTTGCATGTTCTCCCCGTGTCTGCATGGGTTTCCTCCCACAGTCCAAAGACATACAGGTTAGGTGCATTGGGGGTCCTAAATTGTCCCTAGTGTGTGATGTCCCATGTTTGTGATCAGAAACCTCAAAATAGTATAAACCCACATTCCACTTGCCTATATTACGGATTCCCATGTTTTATGAAAAGAAGTATCCCATTAGGGGGTAAACCCCCTGGGGTCAGTTGGTGTGGCCTGGACAAGCTCAAGTCCTTCTGACACCTATTGGATTACTCATTATAATAAGGGTGTAATTTCCTGCACAAAATGCGGTCCAGAAATGGCCTAAAAATTAGGGTTGTTTGGGTCTAGAGGGCCGAGAATGGAGGTGGAACTCCAAACACTTTGGCGTCTTGCATGACTAGATATCAAAACGAGTTTAACGGAATATAATATCTGGGGATTTTCTTGTAACGGTGAGTCAGGAGGTGCCTAAAAAAACAAAGTGAAGTAACTCTTATGAACGCTTCTTATGAGCGGTTGTGTGGCTTTCCTAATAAGCGATTACATTTTCAACTGAGGAGTTTTTCTTATTTCACTGTTTGTGTGTCCATTTAGTAGACCATCCACTTCCTCAGTTCTAATTAGCTTGACTGCCAGATATGACTCGCTGATTTGGGTAGCAGAGTACAGGTGGCTGCTCAGCATTTCTGAAATGACCAATTGATGGAAGAAATTGCCCTGCTGCAGGGTGCGGGCAGGTTCTGGTTTAATGGCTGTCTTGCCAGAGTGGATCCTTTCACATGAGTGCCTTTGACGCAGCAGGATGTGGTGCTGGCTATTAAATAATTTGCTTTCTCTGTCAGTTTTGTGGGAGTGTCAGTTATTGTTTGTTCTGGCGGGGTGTCTCCGACTGCGAGCGGCAATTAAATTCATTAGACTTCCTGATGTTCCTCCCTTTATTGTGTGTGCTCAGCTCTCACAAAAGGAGTTTGTGCTCTCGTGTTTTCCAAAAACAAGCCATTTATTAGTGTGAAAAATACGAGCAAGCTGGCTATAGGGCAGTCATGTGTGAGAGGGCTGGAGATTCTCAGATCTGATCAGTCAGACGGATTAGCAGACGTTGAGTTTTTGGAGACTCTGAGCTCTCACTGCTCCTACCTGCTCAAGGTCAAGACCCCCTGGCCCATTCAGGGTCTGACCTTTTATAGCTAGTGGGCAGAGATGTGCTTTCTATTAAATGTAATGCTTACTTACATTAGAACATTTAGAGCAATCTAGATGAGAACTGGCCATTCAGTCCAGCAAAGCTTACCAGTTTCAACCCATTAGCTCTTCTAACGTAACATCAAGTCGAGTTTTAAAAGTCCCCAAAGTCCTACTGTCTATCACGCTTACTAGGTCACTTATTCCATGTGTCTGTGGTTCTCTCTGTGAAGTAAAACTTCCTAATGTTTGTGTGAAATTAACCTAACTTAACAAGTTTCCAACTGTGTCCCCATGTTCTTGATGAACTTGTTCAGGTGAAAGTTTGACCCGTTCTTTTACACAGACAGTCAGATTAAGGGTGAGGCTCCGTTGGTGAATCTTAATCTTCAGTTCCTTCCACAAATGTTCTTTTGGGATTGACTCTGGACCATTCCAACACTTTTTTAATTTTCTCCCTCTGAAGCTACTTGAGAGTCACATTGGGATTGTTGTCCTGCTGGAATGTTCACCTGGGCTTCGTCCATATCATCCTGGTGGATTTACTTCTCGAGAATTTTCCGTTACATGGCTCCATACATCTTCCCTTCAATAATCTGGAATCCCCCGTTACTACGAGAAGAGAAACCCACACATACCATGATACTTCCACCTCCAAACTTTACTGTGGGTATAATATTTTTAGGGTTGTTTGCAGATCCAGTTCTCCTCCAAACGTGACGTGTTGTGTAGTTGTTTTGTCTGTCCACATTACATTCTCCCAGTAATCTTCTCCAAGTGTTGTGTAGCAAACTTCCAACGAGCTTCAACATACCTGTTCTTAAGTAATGGAGTCTTCCAGTCGTGATCGCGCCCAGACTCTGTAATGGAGGGTCTTGCCCGTTGTATTGTCTTTGACAACTGTACCTGCTACTGGAGCTCTTTTGTAGTGGTCCATAGCTCATGAGCTACTCTCCTGACTGTCCAGTCATAAATCTTGTGAGGAGCTCCTGTGCATTGCCGGTTGCTGGTGGAGTGATTCTCCTTCCCCTTGTGGCTTATCGCCCCAGTGTTGCTTACAGCAACATCTACATGTTGAGGAATCCATCAGTAACAAGTGCTATTGCTCAACAGTCTTGTTTGTGAAGGTCTTGCCTCTACCCATCATGAGATGGTTCTTGCATGACAGCTTGGTAACAAATGATTTGTCAACTTGCATCCTTTATTAGGTAGCCCTTTCTCAAAGAGTGGAAGTGCTAACCAACCGACATACACTAGCCCAGCACAGATAGGAGAAGCCATTAGTGGAATCGCTGCTTTACTGCTTTTATTCGTATTTTGTTCCGGTGTCATTCCACTTTATTGCACATGAGAGTTTTGTAGTGAGAGTTGAGTTAACACCAATGTCTGGTTTATATTTCAGGTACATAGCTGCAATTGAAGTCTATTTAAAGAGAAAAATGGTGGTGTGTTGAATGAAATTGGGGGTTTACTTACTCAAGTATGGTATACTCAGTAAAGACTTGAAATGTATTTACCGCTAAATCGCATTGCCATTTTGCTTTATTGTGGGTGCTGTACTTTTATGTTGGTTGTTGTCAATTGTAACCTTTCCCAGAAGGACCCGAGGATGTACTGTGTGTGATGTCATAGGACCCCTGGATAATCCTAAGTGTGGAAATCTGGGATAATCTTTCCACAACCTCCTTTGTGCTTCTATCTTTGCACTATAACCGACTCGCACGTTCAGCATTGTTGTGATATTTTCCTCACTTGAGCCCACTGTCGTTTTGAAATTGTATTTTTACATCTGACACTGGTGTGACTGAGGTCATCCTCACTGGCTCAAATTCCCAGAACCAAGGTAGGAAATGGTGATTTCACTGGACAGACCTGAGATAAGCATACTGGGAGTGCGGCCATCACAAAACTGAAAGTGCTTTACTGTGAGAGCCGTTCTTTGGCCAGACTTTGTGTGTCTTTTTGCCTTGGTGAATCACTTTTTAACTTTTATTCCTGACATTTTGACTTACAATCCATTTTCTGATCCTCTCTTGTCAGGCTTTTTACTTCCTTAAATAGAAGTTTAGATAAATAAACAGATGAATAGGACTTTATTTGTTCCCAAGGGGAAATTTGCCTTTTTACAGAAGCTCTTGAAATAAAAAAGTAAATAAATAAATAAATACACCTCCCACACACACAGTATTGTCTGAACATACCAGAATGTCAAAAAAGAAAGAACACTTCTGACTTGGCATTGCCAGTCACAGTGAGTTATTATAGAGACATATTGCTGTTGGTATAAAGCAGCCCCCATGACGTTTCTTGAGGCACTTCTTCTGAATGATTTGTTCTCTGAAAGTCCTCAGTGTTGGTGTGTCAGAGATGATGTGCAGCATTGTTCATAATGTCAATCAGGTTTGTTTTCCTTCACTACGGCCTCCAGGATTTCCAGAGTGTGTCCCGTAACTGAACCTGTCCTTTTAATCAGCCTGTTGATTCGGTGGGTCTCACACCACACTGGCCATCACAGAGTTAAAGAAGACGTGAAGGGTGTCACTGCCCACCTTAAAGGAGCACAGTTACCTAAGGAAGAAGAGCCTGCTCTGCCTTTCTTCTATAGTTTCTCTGTGTTCCAAGACCTGTCCAGCCTGTCATTAATGTGGACCCCCAGGTCCGTCTAGGTGATGAGGTCAAATGTTTGCTATCGATTTAAGTTCAGAAACTTCGAGAATATTGAGAAAGATTGATATTAGCATGGTGTCTGTGGAAACCTGTGTTCAACGATAACTTCTGAATAAAAATGACCAATGTTTTTCACGTTTGTCTTGTTACAAGTTTTTAGTTCATTTTAGTCCAGTACTTCTCTCCAAATTCTCCAAAAACCATTTGATATAAGTCCTCTGATAACCACCATTGGAATTGTTTAATTTTACTTATATTTTTGCAGTCTGCTCTGATAAGTTATAGGGCTAGGCCTACTCATTTGCAAACGTTTTGCATGTCTAGTGTTTGAGATGCGCAATATATTTCAACATCAGCCATGCTACCTGTCAAAGACAGATAATAGAATAAGTTAAAAAACATTTGATATCGCTTGCCCTATGTGTGCCTTTAGTGCCTTTCTTCGGTATCCTCGTGTGTGAACCTCTCCTGACCAGCGCTCAGTGCTCTCCCATAAAGCCTGCTTCTCAGACTTGGTCATTTTGAGGTGCGTCCTGTCCTGTCTTTGAAGTCGACACTCCACATGTCTACACCTTCACTAATCCAGGTGTGTTTTACACTCACACTTTCCTTTTCCATTGCGTCAACAAATCCAAACTGACCAATCACATCAAATTCAAACTGACCAATCAGATTGCTTTAAGGACCGGACACACACAAATACACAACTTCTTGTTTTATTGTGTGGTAGGTACATGTATGCACACACAAAGGCACACATGCACAAATTTCTAAGTAAAGATAGCTGACAGCATGTTTGCCCTACCAGAGCACAATGAAGAGAAAGTAATGAACACAGAAACACATACTCACACATTCTCTAGAATAGATCGACTAGATATTATCATATTATGTGATATCATCTACTGTTAAATTCTGCTCCGTATCGGTAATATTTTTATTTTTATTACTGTATTGAGGATTAGATAGATGGATAGATACTTTATTAATCCCAAGGGGAAATTCAAATACTCCAGCAGCAGTATACTGGTACAAAAAACAATCCAGGGAGCGATTCCACATAAAAGAAAGTGGTAGAAGTGGTCAGTAATTACTTCTGTTCTGTATATTGTATTGTATTGACCCCCATCTTTTCAAAACCCACTGCACGCCCCACCTACCTGGAAAGGGGTCTCTCTCTGAACTGCCTTTCCCAAGGTTTCTTCCATTTTTTCCCTATACAGTATGGGTGTTATTGGGGAGTTTTTTCTTGTCTTCTTAGGGAGTCAAGGCTGGGTGGCTGTTAAAGGCCATTGCCACACTTGTTGTGTGATTTTGGGCTATACAAAAATGTATTGTATTGTAGATCATGTGATGTATGGCCACCCGGGGGAGTAAATGCGAACATTAATTTTATTTTAATTTTTTTTCATTTTTATTACTATTTAATTTAATATTGTTTCTTTGTATCA